>NC_138043.1:2500-201099 GCF_964106645.2 Podarcis pityusensis
CATCCATCCCAGTCCACGGCAAAGCAGGAACATACAGGAGAACCACCACCAAGCTTGGTTGTGCTGTCAGTGTTGCCCTATTGAATGGCACTTTTAAAGCAATTTAAACTGCGGCTTCAAGTTGCACCATGAACCCCTTGCAATCCCCTTTGGCTGACTGGGAGCGGAGGAGGTGCTGCTTACAGTCTCCCCAAGAACATTTCAACAGTCAGGAGGAGGCCTGAAGCCTTCGGGGGAATTGTACATCCACAAAGAACATTAAATGCTATTTCTCTTTCTTCTTTCTGAAGCCCTTTCCAAAGAATAATGATGGAATATAAACCTCTGGAAGGGACCCAAAGGTTCATTCAGTCCAACCCGCTGCATTGCAGGAGTACCTTATGGGAAATAATACTGCAACCTTAGTTGTGCAGCAAATGTTGCTCTCTTAAATGGCACAGCTCTCCTGCAGCTGCAGCTGCAGGGTCGGCCATGAAGCCAACATGGCCATCACTATTCTTGACTGGAAACAGGAAGCTCTGCTTACATGCTCCCTAGGAGCATTTCAACAGGCAGGGGGAGGCCCTGACCCTGACCCCTAACCCTAACCCCAAATCCTTCCCTAATACTGATGCTAGACTTACAACAGCAACCCCTGACCAGTAGATCCTGTTGTGCCCAACTCTGGGGTTGCATGGAGCACCTCGCTTTGTTAACAGGAGCCAGCGTACAGCTTCTGGGTCATGTGGCTAGCATGATTAAGCCGCTTCTGGCGAACCAGAGCAGCGCACGGAAATGTCGTTTGCGTACCTATTTTGCTTCTTTGCACTTTGAGGTGCTTTCGAACTGCAAGTTGGCAGGAGTAGGGACGGAGCAACAAGAGCTCACCCCATTGCGGGGGACTCGAACCACTGACCTTCTAATCCACAAGTCCTAGGCTCTGTGGTTTAACCCACAGCGCCACCAGTGCCCCTTTTCTGACCTTTGACCCCTACTTAAAAACTAGACTTTCTGTGGCCCTCGTTTCTCCAGCCACAAATTGTCCAGCTTGTTTTGCATCTGGCTAGAAGTACCATTTCTGTTAGGGAAAACATCTCATAGATTTCTCCCCCCCCCCCAAGCTACAGCATTAGAACATGGGAAGGTGTTCATTGCAGGGCATCCTAAAACAAAACTGTCTTCCTGACCCGAGGCTTAGGGGGATTAGGGTTAGGGGATAAAGACTATAATTTTTTAGAAGCCTGTTTATTCTGACACTGATGTTGGGTGAAAGAAACCGCAGACTGATCCTGGTTCAAGTGCAGAAGATGGGTCCCGTCTCAACACTCACCCCCTCAAACCCAAAACATCCCAAGACATTTTGGCTCCTACCATTCACTGTATGGGTGCTGCTCCTCTTCCAGGTAGGCGCTGGAGGTGGGATGAACACCTTGCCTGTCATATTTAGGGAAGGATGACAGATTGGGGGAAGGCAGTGCTTTCTCTCCATCTCCCCATTCTGCCCTGAAGTGTGTGCAGGGAAGCCCACTCATTTCAGAAACCCTTGCTTTATCCCCACCAGTGTGCTCCCCCACCATGCGTAAGTAGGCTTGTGCCCAGAACATAAGGGAGATAATACATCCACAAAATCTAAAACGCAGCACAGAGAATTCTAAGTGGGCTCAATTTCTTTCAGATGAACTGAAATAGTAGGGATATAAAAGAGGTGCCCATAATTTGTGCTGCATCGTTCACTCCACAAACCTGTTTCTTCTTTCTCAAGCACATTCCAAAGAATCATATGATGCTGCATTTATATCTGTATCTGGATGGGACCCCAAGGGTAATCCAGCCTAGCCCACGGCACGGCCGGATTATGCAGAACCACGAACCTTGGTTGTGCTGTCAGTGTTGCCCTATGAAATGGCACTTTTCAAGAAATTTAAACTGCAGCTGTAAGTTGCGCCATGAAGCACCCCTTGCCATCCCCTTTTGCTGACTGGGAGCGGAGGAGGTGCTGCTTACAGTCTCCCCAGGAGCATTTCAACAGTCAGGAGGAGGCCTGAAGACTTCGGGGGGTATTGTACATCTGCCAAGAACATTTTTACCTCCAGAATAGGAAAAAAGCATGAGCCTGCTCTAAGGGAATGCTCATAAACGTATAAAGTGCTTATCTGTAGAACACCCCTCTTAGCATTACAAACTGCTGCAAATTTCCAAAACGCATACAATTACATGCCAGTATTTGTCAATGTAAATGTAATCAATGTAAATGACTTGTAAATGATTCAACTGGCTTTTGGTTTTGGCACCCATTGCAGGCTCAGCCCACTTAGTCTTGTGCCATTGGGGCTCTTAGCCTATGTGTATAGCAAAAGAGAGTCTTCAATCTTTGCAGTTGATTTTTAAGGGCTGACACAACCACCCCCAAACTGTATTAAGACAGTATTAAATGCTAAAGATTCAATTTTTTGACAGACCGTGGGAAAGTGCAATCTCCCTGACCATCGAGGAATAGAGTGTTCACTGGGAGGTTGCCAGGGTTACAGGTGTGAGGAGAGGAAAAGAGAGACTTCACCCAGCTGTTTGAGCTGAAATCCACCTTTGGAGAAGGCAGCCTGCACCTCTGGAAAGGACCAGGCCGTGTGGAGGTGTACTGTGCGGTCTTACCCATTTAAAGAGATAGCTAGGTATTGCCCACCATTCCCTTTGCTCCTTGCTGCTAAGAATCTTTTCCAGCGGATGAAAGTGCATTGTAACTTCATGGAGATGTCTGGGAGCTGCCTTGCCTCTTTTTCTTCTCTTTCCTTTGGCTGCCACGCTGCTGGTGAATCAAGTGTTTGGTTGAAGGAGCTGTTTGGATCTTGTGCCCAAAGATCCCCTTTCCTGCTCTCACCCCAAAAGGCAGCATCAGGAGGGCCCTGGCACTTTGGAGGCACTGGCATCTGGTCTGAAAAGATCCCCCCTTCTCCCTCCCTCTGTCCGGCAAAACTTCCCTTCCTTGTCCTCCCCCTTTTTGGGAGAAGGAATTCAGCACAGCCCTTTGAGACCTGAGAAATATCAGGGGGGTGGATTATTTCAAGAACTGAAAGAGGGGTCCGTGTCAAAACAGGCATAGGATCTGCCAAGCTCAAATTAATGTGCAAGGAATAATAAAGATGCTTACAGAAAGCGAAGTGACTATCCCATCATACAACTAACTGTAAAGAAGGCTATTTCTCTCTCTTCTTTCTGAAGCCCTTTCCAAAGAATGATGGTATATAAACCTCTGGAAGGGACCCCAGGGGTCATCCAGTCCAACCCGCTGCATCGCAGGAACGTGAAGGAGTCCCATATGGGGAACAATCCTGCAACCTTTGAAGGCTACTTAGGAAGCAAACATAGCCGTCCACTATTCTTGACTGGAAACAGAGGAAGTTCTACTTACATCCTCCCTGGGAGCATTTCAACAGTCAGGGGGAGACCCTGACCCCTAAGCCTAACTCCAAGCCTCTCCCGAACCCTGACCCTAACAAAAACCCAAACCCAAACCCCTAGACTAACAACAGCAGACTTACAACTTCTGACCTTTGTCAAGGGTGTAGGGACCCCTGACCATTAGGTCCAGTCGTGGCCGACTCTGGGGTTGCTCCACACATCTCGCTTTATTGGCAGGTGTACAGCTTCCAGGTCATGTGGCAAAACATGACTAAGTAGTTGGCCATCATACAACTAACCTGGAGGTATGTTTCTGTTTCTTCTTTGTGTGGCACTTTCCAGCTCTTAGGAATATGCAGGCGTCCCTTATGGAGATTCCCCTGCAACCTTGGTGTTCACAGTACCAAAAGGTGGTAGCATTTAACTGTTAGGTGTCACAGCTAAAAATGAGGCACATTTGCCATCATACAACTAACTTAAAGGAATGCTATTTCTGGTTCTTATTTCTGAAGCACATTCCAAAGAATCATATGATGGTGTATATATCTAACTGGAAGGGACCTCAAGGGTCATCCAGCCCAACCCACTGCAAGGCACGAATATGCAAGAGAATAACCACCAACCTTGGTTGTGCTGTCAGTGTTGCCCTATCAAATGGCACTTTTAAGGCACTTTAAACTGCAGCTGCAAGTTGCGCCATGAAGCACCCCTTGCCATCCCCTTTTGCTGACTGGGAGCGGAGGAGGTGCTGCTTACAGTCTCCCCAGGAGCATTTCAACAGTCAGGAGGTGGCCTGAAGCCTTCCGGGGGATTGTACATCTGCTAAGTACATTTATGCCTCCAGAAAAGGAAACAACCATGAGCCTGCTCTAAGGGAACGCTCATGAGTGTATAAGTGCTGTTCTTTAAAACACCTCTCTTAACGTTACAAACTGCTGCAGGATTTCCAAAATGCATACATCCGTGCCAGTATTTGTCAATGTAAATGATTCTATTGGCTTTTGGTTTTGGCCCCTCTTGCAGGGGCTCAGCCCACTTGGTCTTGTGCCATTGCGGCTCCCAGCCTAGGTGCGCAGCAGGGGGGAGTCATAAATCTTTGCACAGTTGATTTTTAAGGACTGACACACAAACACACCCCAAAACTGTATTAAGACATTACTAAATGCTATGGTTTCCATTTTTGGCGAGACCGTGGGAAAGTGCAATCTCCCTGACCATCGAGGAATAGAGACTGTTCTCTGGGAGGTTGCCAGGGTTACGGGTGTGAGAAGAGGAAGACACTTCACCCAGCTGTTTGAGCTGAAATCCCTTTGGAGAAGGCAGGCTGCACCTCTGGAAAGGACCAGGCCGTGTGGAGGTGTAGGGACTGTGTGGTCTTACCGATTTAGAGAGATAGCTAGGTATTGCCCACCTTTCCCTTTACCTCCTGCTGCTAAGAAGCTTTTCCAGTGGATGGAAGTGGACTTAGGTAGATGTAGCATTCGACATAAAGGAATAAAGCAGAGCCCATGCAGGCAACCCATCTTTTTCCGCTGCAGCCTCGCCTCTTTTTCTTCTCTTTCCTTTCGCTGCCACACTGCTGGGCGAATCAGGTGTTTGGTTAAAGGAGCTGTTTGGGACTTGTCTCAAAAGTTGCCCTTTCCACCTCACCCCACATGGCAGCAGCAGGAGGGCACCTCTTCTCCCTCCATCAGGCAAAACTTCCCCCTTCCTTCTCCTCCCCCTTTCTCTGAGCAGGAATTCAGCACTCCCCATAGAGACCTAAGAAATAACGGGGGGGGGGCGCGACTGAATAGGGGTCCGTGTAAAAACAGGCACAGGATCTGCAAGCTCCAATTAACGTGCAAGGAATAATAAGTGAGCTCACAGGAAGTGAGGCTACTTTCCCATCATACAACTAACTTTGAGGAACACTATTTCTCTTTCATCTTTCTGAAGCCCTTTCCAAAGAATAAGGATGGTATGTAAACCTCTGGAAAGGACCACAAGGGTCATCCAGTCCAACCCGCTGCACCGCAGGAACATGCAGGAGTCCCTTATGGGGAAAAATCCTAACATCTTGGTTGTGCAGCTAATGTTCCTCTCTTAAACGGCACTTTGAAGGCTACTTCAGGGATCCCCACCTCTCCTGCAGCTGCAAGTTCAGCCAGGAAGCAAACATGGCCATCCACTATTCTTGACTGGAAACAGAGGAAGTGCTGCTTACATCCTCCCTGGGAGCATTAAGGTAAAGGGACCCCTGACAATTAGGTCCAGTCACGGACGACTCTGGGGTTGCAGCGCTCATCTCGCTTTACTGCCCGACAGAGCCGGCGTACAGCATGACTAAGCCGCTTCTGGCGAACCAGAACAGCGCACGGAAATGCCGTTTACCATCCTGCCGGAGCGGTACCCATTTATCTACTTGTACTTCGAACTGCTAGGTTGACAGCAGCAAGGACCCTGCAAAGGGAGCTCACTCCGTCGCGGGGATTCGAACCGCCAACCTTCTGATCACCAAGTCCTAGGCTCTGTGGTTTAACCCACAGCGACACCTGCATCTCCTAACTTTAAGGAATGCTATTTCTGTTTCATCTTTCTAAAGCACATTCCAAAGAATCATATGATGCTGCATTTATATCTATATCTGGAAGGGACCTCATCGGTCATCCAGCCCAACCCACTGCAAGGCAGGAATATGCAGGAGAATAACCACTAACCTTGGTTGTGCTGTCAGTGTTGCCCTATGAAATGGCACTTTTAAGGCAATTTAAACTGCAGCTGCAAGTTGCGCCATGAAGCACCCCTTGCCATCCCCTTTTGCTGACTGGGAGCGGAGGAGGTGCTGCTTACAGTCTCCCCAGGAGCATTTCAACAGTCAGGAGGAGGCCTGAAGCCTTCGGGGGGATTGTACATCTGCTAAGTACATTTATGCCTCCAGAAAAGGAAACAACCATGAGCCTGCTCTAAGGGAACGCTCATGAGTGTATAAGTGCTGTTCTTTAAAACACCTCTCTTAACGTTACAAACTGCTGCAGAATTTCCAAAATGCATACATCCGTGCCAGTATTTGTCAATGTAAATGATTCTATTGGCTTTTGGTTTTTGGCCCCTCTTGCAGGGGCTCAGCCCACTTAGTCTTGTGCCATTGCGGCTCCCAACCTAGGTGCATGGCGGGGGACAGTCTTAAATCTTTGCACAGTTGATTTTTAAGGACTGACACACACAAACACACAACCCAAAACTGTATTAAGACATTACTAAATGCTAAGGTTTCCATTTTTGGAGAGACTGTGGGAAAGTGCCATCTCCCTGACGATCGAGGAATAGAGACTGATCTCTGGGAGGTTGCCAGGGTTACTGGTGTGAAGAGAGGAAGAGAGACTTCACCCAGCTGTTTGAGCCGAAATCCACCTTTGGAGAAGGCAGGCTGCACCTCTGGAAAGGACCAGGCCGTGTGGAGGTGTACTGTGCAGTCTTACCGATTTAGAGAGATAGCTAGATATTGCCCACCGTTCCCTTTACTCCTTGCTGCTAAGAATCTTTTCCGGTGGATGGAAGTGGACTTAGGTAGATGTAGCATTCGACATAAAGGAATAAAGCAGAGCCCATGCAGGCAACCCATCTTTTTCCACTGCTGCCTTGCCTCTTTTTCTTCTCTTTCCTTTCGCTGCCATGCTGCTGGGCGAATCAGGTGTTTGGTTAAAGGAGCTGTTTGGATCTCGTCTCAAAAGATCCCCTTTCCCCCTCTCGCCACTCTTCTCCCTCCCTCTGTCAAGCAAAACGTCCCCCTTCCTTCTCCTTCCACTTTTTGGGAGAAGGAATTCAGCACAGCCCATAGAGACCTGAGAAATAACGGGGGGGGGGGGCTGATTTATACTAGAACCGAAAGAGGGGTCCATGTAAAAACAGGCAGAGGATCCGCCAAGCTCAAACTAAAGTGAAGGAATAATAAGGGAGCTCACAGAAAGCGAGGCGACTTTCCTGTGTTAGGCTGCAACTAACTTTAAGGAACGCTATTTCTCTTTCTTCTTTCTGAAGCTCTTTCCAAAGAATAATGATGGAATATAAACCTCTGGAAGGGACCCCAAGGGTCATCCAGTCCAACCCGTTGCATCGCAGCAGTCCCTTATGGGAAACAATCCCGCAACCTTGGTTGTGCAGCGAATGTTGCACTCTTAAATGGTACATTGAAGGCTACTTCAGGGATCCACACCTCTTCCGGAGCTGACAGTTCACCCAGGAAGCCAACATGACCATCACTATTCTTGACTGGAAACGGAGGAAGTGCTGCTTATTCTTCCTGGGAGCATTTCAACAGTCAGGGGGAGGCCCTGACCCCTAAGCCTAACCCCAAGCCTCTCCAAACTAGAGTTACATGTGTGAGCATGCAAGCAGGTAAACCAAGAGTTAGGGTGTTGCCCCAGTATCTCCTTGCCAGGAACTGGAGGGTGATCATCAGCAATGGAGGCAGAGCTAACTAGTTCACCCCTTCTCTTCCCATCCCTGAGTTCTACATCAGGGGTGAGGAACTTGCAGTCCATCTGATGTTTTTGGACTCCAACTCTGATGATAGGAAGCCATCCCAGTTTCTGATTTGATCCCAGAATGTCCCACTTTTCCTTAGGTAAAGGTAAAGGGACCCCTGACCATTAGGTCCAGTCGCAGACGACTCTGGGGTTGCGGCGCGCATCTTGCTTTACTGACCAAGGGAGCCGGTGTACAGCTTCCGGGTCATGTGGCCAGAAGGACTAAGGCACTTCTGGTGAACCAGAGCAGCGCACAGAAACACCGTTGACCTTCCTGCCGTAGCGGTACCTATTTATCTCCTTGCACTTTAACGTGCTTTCAAACTGCTAGGTTGGTAGGAGCAGGGACCGAGCAATGGGAGCTCACCCCATCGTGCGGATTCGAACCGCCGACCTTCTGATCGGCAAGTCCTAGGCTCTGTGGTTTAACCCACAGCGCCACCCGCATCCCTTCTTTCTGACCTTTGACCCCTAGTTAAAAACTAGACTTTCCGTGGCCTTCTTTACTCCAAGCCCAAATTATCCAGGTTGTTGTGCACCTGTCTAGAAGTACCAAACATCTCGTAAAGAGATTTCTCTGCACCTGCGGCCTCAGGTGTGCATTGCAGGGCAGTCCCAAAACAAAACTGTCTTCCTGACCCTGGGGTTAGGGGAATTAGGGAAATTAGGGTATAAAGACTATACTTTTTGGGAAGCCTGTTTATTCTGACATTGGCGTTGGTGAAGGAAACCACAGACTGATCCTAGTGAAAGCGCACTCTTTTAGGAGACAGGGGTCCCATCCCAACGCTCACCCTCTCTAACCCAGAGGATCCCAAGACAATTTGTCTCCTACCATTCTCTGTATGGGTGCTGCTCCTCTTCCGGGCAGGCGCTGAAGGTGGGATGAAGACCTTTTCCACCGTGATTGGGGGGGGGAAGACAGACTGGGGGGAGAACACAAAGCGTTCCCTCTATCTCCCCCTTCTGCCCTGAAGTGTGTGCAGGGAAGCCCACTCACTTCAGATACCCTCGTTTTTCCCCACCTTTTTCTTTACCATGCATAAGTAGACTTGTGCCTGAAACATAAGGCTTATAATAAATCCACAAAACTATCAGTGGACCTGATTTCTTTCAGATGAACTGAATGAGTAGGAGTATAAAACAGGCACCCATCGTTTGTATTGCTATGCAAGACAGAATAAAGTAGCCGGCAGGGAAGGGAAAGTGGTTGGCCATCATACAACTAACCTAGAGGTATGTTTTACTGCTTATTCTTTGTGTGGCACTTTGCAGCTCTTAGGAATGTGCAGGCGTCCCTTATAGAGATCTCCCTGCAACCTTGGTGTTCACAGTACCAAAAGGTGGTAGCATTTAACTGTTAGGTGTCACAGCCTAGTGAGGCAACTTTGCCAGCATAAAGGTAAAAGGACCCCTGACCATTAGGTCCTGTTGTGGCCGACTCTGGGTTTGCGTCGCTCATCACGCTTTACTGGCCAAGGGAGCCGGTGTGCAGCTTCCGGGTCATGGGAACAGCATGACCAAGCTGCTTCTGGCGGACCCGAACAGCGCACGGAAACGGCGTTAACCTTCCTGCCAGAGCATTTGTCTACTTGCACTTTGACGTGCTTTCGAACTGCTAGGTTGGCAGGAGCAGGGACCCAGCAAAGGGAGCTCACCCCATTGCGGGGATTCGAACCGCTGACCTTCTGATCGGCAAGTCCTAGGCTCTGTGGTTTAACCCACAGCGTCCGTAACTTAAAGGAATGCTATTTCTGTTTCTTCTTTCTGAAACCACCAACCTTGGTTGTGCTGTCAGTGTTGCCCTATGAAATGGCACTTTTAAGGCACTTTAAACTGCAGCTGCAAGTTGCGCCATGAAGCACACCTTGCCATCCCCTTTTGCTGACTGGGAGCGGAGGAGGTGCTGCTTACAGTCTCCCCAGGAGCATTTCAACAGTCAGGAGGAGACCTGAAGCCTTCGGGGGGGGGGATTGTACATCTGCTAAGAACATTTATGCCTCCAGAAAAGGGAAAAAACCATGAGCCTGCTCTAAGGGAATGCTCATGAGTATATAAGTGCTGTTCTTTAAAACACCTCTCTTAACGTTACAAACTACTGCAAATTTCCAAGACGCATACAAATACGTGCCAGTATTTGTAAATGTAAATGATTCAACTGGCTTTTGGTTTTGGCCCCTGTTGCAGGGGCTCAGCCCACTTAGTCTTGTGCCATTGGGGCTCCCAGCCTAGGTACACAGCGGGGGAGAGGCTTAAATCTTTGCACAGTTGAATTTTAAGGACTGACACACACAAACACCCCCAATCTGTATTAAGACATTACTAAATACTAGCGTTTCAATTTTTAGAGCGACCGTGAGAAAATACAATCTCCCTGAACATCGAGGAATAGAGACTGTTTCTGGGAGGTTGCCAGGGTTACGGGTGTGAGGAGAGGAAGACAGACTTTTCACCCAGCTGTTTGAGCTGAAATCCACCTTTGGAGAAGGCAGCCTGCACCTCTGGAAAGGACCAGGCCTTGTGGAGGTGTAGGGACTGTGTGGTCTTACCGATTTAGAGAGATAGCTAGATATTGCCCACCGTTCCCTTTGCTCCTTGCTAAGAAGCTTTTCCAGTGGATGGAAGTGCACTTAGGCAGATGTAGCTGCCTTTTGCAACTCCACAGAGATGTCTGGCAGCTGCCTTGCCCCTTTTTCTTCTCTTTCCTTTCGCTGCCACGCTGCTGGGCGAATCAGGTGTTTGGTTAAAGGAGCTGTTTGGATCTTGTGCCCAAAGATCCGCTTTCCCCCTCGCCCCACAAGACGGCAGCAAGAGGGCCCTGGCACTGGCACCTTTGGGGCACTGGCATCTTCTCTCAAAATATTCCCTCTTCTCCCTCCCTCCGTCAAGCGAAGCTTCCCCTTCTCCTTCCCTTTTTTGGGATCAGGAATTCAGCACGCCCCATAGAGACCTGAGAAATAAAAGGGGGGCAGATTTTTTCCAGAAGAACTGAAAGAGGGGTCCGTGTAAAAATAGGCACAGGATCTGCCAAGCTCCAATTAACGTACAAGGAATAACAAAGGAGCTCACAGGAAGCAAGGCTTCTTTCCCATCATACAACTAACTTTAAGGAACGCTATTTCTCTTTCTTCTTTCTGAAGCCCTTTCCAAAGAACAATGATAGAATATAAACCTCTGGAAGGGACCCCAAGGGTCATCAAGTCCAACTTGCCGCATTGCAGGAACATGCAGGAGTCCCTTATGGGGAACAATCCTGCAAACTTGGTTGTGCAGCAAATGTTGCCCTCTTAAATGGCACACCTCTCCTGCAGCTGAAGCCAACAAGGCCATCACTATTCTGGACTGGAAACAGAGGAACTGCTGCTTACATCCTCCCTGGGAGCATTTCAGCAGTCAGGGGGAGGCCCTGACCCCTAAGCCTAACCCCAACCCTAACAATGACCCAAACCCCAACCGCTAGACTTACAACAGCAGACTTACAACTTCTGACCTTTGTCAAAGGTAAAGGGACCCCTGACCATTAGGTCTAGTCGTGGCCGACTCTGGGGTTGCGGTGCACATCTCACTTTATTGGCCGGCACACAGCTTCCGGGTCATGGGGCCAACATGACTAAGCCGCTTCTGGCGAACCAGAGCAGAGCACGGAAACGCCGTTTACCTTCCTGCCTGAGCGGTACCTATTTATCTCCTTGCACTTTAACGTGCTTTCGAACTGCTAGGTTGGCAGGAGCAGGGACCCAGCAACGGGAGCTCACCCCATCGCACGGATTCGAACTGCCAACCTTCTGATCGGCAAGTCCTAGGCTCTGTGGTTTAACCCACAGCGCCACCTGCGTCCCTTCTTTCTGACCTTTGACCCCTAGTTAAAAACTACTTTCCGTGGCCTTCTTTACTCCAACCCCAAATTGTCCAGGTTGTTGTGCACCTGTCTAGAGGTACCATTTTCATTAGGGAAAACATCTCATAAAGAGATTTTTCTGCACCTGCGGCCTCAGAGCATAGGCAGGTGTGCATTGCAGGGCACTCCCTAAACAAAACTGCCTTCCTGACCCCAGGGTTAGGGGAATTTGGGAATTTAGGGTAGAAAGGCTATACTTTTTTGCAAGCCTGTTTATTCTGACTTGTTTCTACAGTTGTGTATGCACTGCACACTGGTGTTGGTGAAGAAAACCCTCACCCCTCCATACCCAGAAGATCCCTGGACAATTTGGCTCCTACCGTTCTCTGTATGGGTGCTGCTCCTCTTCCGGGCAGGCACTGAAGGTGGGACTTTGTCCGCCATGATTAGGTAGGGAAGACAGATTAGGGGGGAGAAGGTAGAGCGTTCCCTCTATCTCCCCCTTCTGCCCTGAAGTGTGTGCAGGGAAGCCCACTCATTTCAGAAACCCTCGTTTTCCCCCACCCTTTCGTTTTCCATGCCTAAGTAGGCTTATGCACGAAACATATGGGTGATAATAGATCCACAAAATCTGACATTAGGGAACACAGCAAACCTGCGGGCCTGATTTCTTTCAGATGAACTGAGGAATATAGAACAGACACGCATCGTTTGTATTGCTATGCAAGACAGAATAAAGTAGCAGGCTGGGAAGGGAAAGTGGTTGGCCATCATACAACTAACCGGGAAGTATGTTTTACTGGTTCTGCTTTCTGTGGCACTTTGCAGCTCTTAGGAATATGCAGGCGTCCCTTATGGAGATCCCCCTGCAACCTTGGTGCTCATACTAAGCGCTCACATCCTATGATGCTGCATATATATCTATATCTGGAAGGGACCCCAAAGGTCATCCAGCCCAGCCCACGGCAAGGCAGGAATATGCAGGAGAAAAACCACCAACCTTGGTTGTGCTGTCAGTGTTGCCCTATCAAATGGCACTTTTAAGGCACTTTAAACTGCAGCTGCAAGTTGCGCCATGAAGCACATCTTGCCACCCCCTTTTCCTGACTGGGAGCGGAGGAGGTGCTGCTTACAGTCTCCCCAGGAGCATTTCAACAGTCAGGAGGAGGCCTGAAGCCTTCGGGGGGATTGTACATCTGCTAAGAACATTTATGCCCCCAGAAAAGGAAACAACCATGAGCCTGCTCTAAGGGAATGCTCATGAGTGTATAAAGTGTTTTTCTTTAAAACACCTCTCTTAACATTACAAACTGCTGCAAATTTCCAAAACGCATACATCCGTGCCAGTGTTTGTCAATGTAAATGATTCAACTGGCTTTTGGTTTGGGCCCCTCTTGCAGGGGCTCAGCCCACTTACTCTCGTGCCATTGGGGCTCCCAGCCTATATGCATAGCGGGAGACAGTCTTAAATCTTTGCTTTGCCCCTGCTGTGGAGCACATTGCACAGTTGATTTTTAAGGGCTGACACACACAACCACCCCCAAACTGTATTCTGAAGCACTTTCCAAAGAATCATATGATGGTGGGTGAGTATATATCGGGAAGGGACCTCAAGGGTCATCCAGTCCAACCTGCTACAAGGCAGGAATCCACCCTTCTGCAGCTAAAAGTTCAGGAAGCCCGCCAGGAAGCCCCCCTTGCCATCCCCTTTTGTCCTGCCTGAAGTTCTCGGGCTGATTGCAGATATGCTAACCTCCTGGCAAAGGAAAAACCATGAGCCTACTCTGAAGACTCATAAATGTAGAAAGTGCTTTTCTTTAGAGCACCTCTCTTAACATTGCAAGCTGATGCAAGTGTCCCAAACTGGTGTGAAGTTTGTAAATATTAAATATTCCTACTTTATTGATCTGAATTACTCAAACGGCTTTTAGTGCTGGCCACTACAGCAGGGGCTGATCCCCATTTCTTCTGCTGCTGTTCAATTCACAGTTATCTGCTCAAAAAATCAAACAGAAAGCAATGAAGGGTTGCCATTAAGGCTGGGGCAAGAGGGCAAACTGGGTCTTCTAGACCCAAACTGGGTTTTGGATGCTCCATTAGACAAACCAGCCAGCTCTGCCTCTCTAATTCACTGGGCTTGCTTGCAAATTAATTCTGTTTTTTAATTTATGCCTCTTCCAAAACATTTATCTTAAGATTTAACGTGCAAGTGTACCACTTTTGGATCTCTGGTTGGATTATGTGGATAAATCGATAGATGAAAAATCGGTGCCTCGAGTAATTACCTGTTTAAGCAATGGTTCATCTGAAGAAATTAAGTTTCCAACCCATTGCTTTGTCACCTTTTGATCGCCTAACAAGAACAGGAAAAAGGAGACATACCTCACCAGCATAGGAGAAGCCAGGAGGCACTAGCCTACCCCAATCAAATAAATAAAATTATTTTACTATATTTTTACTGTACTGTACTGTGGTGGTTACGGGGGATGAGGCCAAGCCCCACTTGGGTGGGTGTAATATATCAGGAGTGGGGTTTTTTTAAATGTTCTTATATGTTATATGTTAATATGTCTTTCTATTTTTTCCCTTTTACCTTCATGACTTTTCCGACATCTTCTCTTCTCCCTTCATCACGCGAAGTTTCCTCCTCCTCCTCCTTTTCAGAACAGGAATTCAGCATATAGACCTAAGAAATATCAATAATGTCAATTATTTTCACAAGAAGGGAAAGAGGGGTCCCCGTCCAAGCAGACATCGAATATGTCCAGCCCAGATTCCAATGGAAGAAAGAATCAAGTGGGAAAGGAGCCTCCCTTCCTTAGGAGCCATCATACGGACTAACTGGAAGAAATGTGTTTTTCTTCTTTATTTTTTCTTGTTTATTCTTGTTTCTTCTTTCTGAAGTACTTCCCCAGGAATCACATAATGGTGCATCTAGCTGGAAGGGACCCCAAGGGTCATCCAGTCCAACCCTCCACAAGGCAGGAATCTGCGAAGGAACCACAAGGGTTCATTTAATAATAATAATAATATTAATAATAAGTGGAGGAATTGGGATCTGGAGGAATTAGCTGGTTACAAAAGCACCGCTTCAAGCAGTTTCCAAGACATTAAAGGCGGCCTGAGGGGGAAAGCAATGGAGATCTGCACTTTATTTTATATAAAGAATTAATTATTATCATTATCACAGCCAGTTACTCTGCAGTTGCTTCTCCCCCCAATTCCAATATATAAAAATAGTATACTGCTAAGGCTTAGGGGGGAAGAGGCCGTGTCCCACTTGGGTGGGTGTGATTAATAATAATAATAATAATTTAACATTTAATGATATTAATAATGTATTGCTATTTCCCAGCCACCAACAGAATATTTTTTTAAAACCGACAAAACATCATACACTACAAACTTCCCTCACCCTTTTATAATAATAACAAAAATAATAATAAAATTAATGATAATAATAATGTATTACTCTTTCCCAGTCACCAATAGTATTTTAAAAAACGATAAAACGACAAATTTCCCTCACCCTTTTATAAGATTACCCATTACAATAATTATTATAATTTAAAAATGAAGGATAATCCTCATTTCTTCCCCTTCCCCAACAGAATATTAAACAATTCGACAAAACGTAATATATTACAAACTTCCCTTAGCCTTTTCTAATAAGAATAAGAATAATAATAATTTAAAAAGCAATGATGATAATCCTTTATTCTTATTTCCCGCCCGCTCCCAACAAAAGAGAGTCTTAGAAACTCGACCAAACTCACGCGCTGCCTTCGAGAAAATGGCGAAGGAGACGCTGAGGAGAACACGCGCCCAAGGCATGGCCACGCCCAAATCACGACCTGGGATTGGCCCAAAGGCCGACCTATCGCCGCCGAGTTTACTGCTGCTGCGATTGCTGGGCGCGTGCGCTAAGCGAGGGCGTTCCTAGGACGGCCATTTTGGACCAGGGCAAGGGGACGGGAAAGAAGGGGGGCAGAAAGGGCAGAAGAGGCGCCACCGCCGCCATGTTGGTGAAGGGCCGTCGGCGGCGATAGGTCGGCCTTTGGGCCAATCCCAGGCCGGGCTGTGGGCGGGGCCAGCTGTTTCCCTCTTTTTCTCCTCCCAGCTGCTTCTCCTCAGCCGTTTCCCACGCCCGGGACGCCGAGGCAGTTTTGGCGCGTTTTTATTACAAAAAAGGATTATTAGCAGTACTTTTTAAATTTTTTTATTTTTATTATTGGAAAAGGCGTGGTGAAGTTTGCAATACAGTATGTTTTGTCCCGTTTTTAGTATTCTGTGGGGAGCGGCTGGGGAAGGGGAATAAATGAGGATTATCCTTCATTTTTAAATTGTTATCATTATAATTATAATGGTTATTCTGCTAAAAGGGTGAGGGAAGTTTTTAGTATATTATGTTTTCTCGTTTTTTAAAAAAATACTCTGTTGGTGGCTGGAAAATAGTAATAAATTATTATTATTAAATGTTAAATTATTATTATTATTATTATTATTAATCACACCCACCCAAGTGAGACACCCTAAGCCTTAACAGTATAGTATTTATATTTATTCGAATTGGGGGGAGAAGCAACTCCAGAGGAACTGGCTGTGATAATAATAATTCTAATTATTATTTATTATTTATATAAAATAAAACTTCACATCTCCATTGCTTTCCCTGTCAGGCTGCCTTTAAAACTGTATTGGAAACTGTACCTGAACAGTGTATTGTTCAGATGAAGCACTGCTTGGTTTTGTAACCAGCTAATTCCTCCAGATCCCAATTCCTCCACTTATTATTATTATTATTATTATTATGAAATGAACCCTTGTGGTTCCTTCGCAGATTCCTGCCTTGCGGCGGGTTGGACTGGATGACCCTTGAGGTCCCTTCCAGCTAAATGCACAATAATAATAATAATAATAATAATAAATATATGATTCTGGGGAAAAGGCTTCAGAAAGAATAAAGAATGAAAACACATTTCTTCCAGTTAGTCGTCTGCTGGCTCCTTTCCCACTTGATTCTTTCTTCCACTGCAATCTGGGCTGGACATATTCGATGTCTGCTTGGACGGGGACCCCTCTTTCCCTTCTTGTGAAAATAATTGACATTATTGATATTTCTTAGGTCTGAATTCCTGCTCTGAAAAGGAGGAGGAGGAGGAGGAAACTTCGCCTGATGAAGGGAGAAGAGGAGGTGGAGGAAAAGTCAGCTGCAGGCATGAAGGTAAAAGGGGAAAAATAGAAATAGAAATTGACATCTAACACTTAAGAACATTTTTAAACCACCCCAGTCCTGATATATCCCACCGACCCCCCTAACCAGCACAGTACAGTACAGTAAAAATACAGTAAAGTGTTCTTATTTATTCGATTGGCACCTCCTGGCTTCCCCCATGTTGGTGAGGTTTGTCTCCTTTTCCTTTTGTTGTTAGGCCATCTAAAGGTGACCAAGCAATGGGTGGAAAACTTAATTTCTTCAGATCAACCATTGCTTGAACCAGGTACCATATTTTTCGCTCCAGAGGACGCACTTTTCCTCCCCTAAAAAGGAAGGGGAAATGTCTGTGCGTCTTATGGGGCGAAGCCAGCAAGAGCTGAGCCGGGAGGAGGGAGGGAAGGGGATCCATGCAGCGGATTCCCTCCTCCCAGGCTCCCTTGGAAGCAGCAAAGCGGGAGGGGAGCCCCTTACACTCGTGTCAGCAGCTCCTCTCCCACTTTCCTGCTTCAAATCTGCTGCCGTTGCGAGCGGAGGATCCATGGCTCCGCTTCCTTCCCTCCTCCGTGGTTGCTTTGAAACGGTGCAGGGGGGAAAGAGGGCAGGAAATAGATGGCGAGCAGGAAGACACAACCACCCTTGGACCACTGGAAAGTCCACCTCAGCCTCCCCAGATTTCCTCTGAGACGGCCAGGCTAATCTCGATGGCCAGAAGAGCTGGAAACTTGCATGGGCTGTTTATTTAAAGACGAAAACATGCGCACACGGGAAAGACATCCTCCCAGGTTCCTGGACACAACCCACGCTTGATATTCACACAGGTTCCATGGGTTGCATTGGCAACTGGAGGAGCAGCCTGGTGAAAGAGCAAGTCCTGGTTTCAAGCTGAAGATCAGCTCTTTCGGGGTGGCCTCAAACAACCCTTTGGCTGCAAGGGGAATTCCCCCTCCCTTAATTCAGGATGCTAGTCTACAGATGCTGTGTCTGCCTGCCCTTTCCCCTGAGCTGAAAAAGCACCTTCAGGAGGGTGATGGGAGGCGACACAGTCGTCTTCCAGATGTGCAAAGAACCACCCTCGCCACGCTAAACGGGACAGCAAGCCTCACACAGATCTGAAGCATAAATGGGAACCTAGGAACCTGACCCACTGCTCCATCTAGCTTAGTGATGTCAACACTGACTGGCAGCAGTTTGCCAGAGTTTCAGGCCTGGAGAAGCCGGGGATTGAGCGTGTGGTGTTCTGCAGGCAAAGCCACTGAGGTTACAGCTATTCACTTTAAAAACAAACTAAGATTGTAGTCCCATCTGCCTCTGCTCCAACGTAAATCGGAGCCAGGGCACACAATATCAGTTTGGGGTATCTAAAACTATGAAAATGGGCTTACAGATCTTGAGTTTCGGACACTGCTCAACCGCATACTCAGTCAAATGTGGATGCCAAACAAATGAACTTTGTGGTTAACCCTGAAGCCTGTCTCTTTCTCTAGAAGGCGTCTGATGGGCGTTTGCGCTGCCTTCCTTGGTTCTCTCGGCCTGATGCGTTTTGGGGCTTGACTGGTCCTGGAGGCTTGCAGTTGCTCTGGCCATTTCTCTGGGTCATCCTTGAAACAGCCTGGAGAGATCTCCTGTAAGTCCCACTTCCTCTTGCAGTAGTATTGGCCACACGAGAGCACTGTTTATTTTCCTGTTGAGGTCTATTCCAGTATTGGCCAAACGGGGTCGCTGTTTATTTTCCTATTGAAGCATATTCCAGTAATGGCCACACGAGGGCACTGTTTATTTTCCTATTGAAGTCTATTCCAGTAATGGCCACACGAGGGCACTATTTATTTTCCTATTGAAGTCTTTTCCAGTAATGGCCACACGGGGTCACTGTTTATTTTCCTATTGAAGTCTATTCCAGTAATGGCCACACGAGGGCACTGTTTATTTTCCTATTGAAGTCTATTCCAGTAATGGCCACACGAGGGCACTGTTTATTTTCCTATGGATGTCTTTTCCAGTAATGGCCACACGGGGTCGCTGTTTATTTTCCTATTGAGGTCTATTCCAGTAATGGCCACACGAGGGCACTGTTTATTTTCCTATTGAAGTCTATTCCAGTAATGGCCACACGAGATCGCTGTTTATTTTCCTATTGAGGTCTATTCCAGTAATGGCCACACGAGGGCACTGCTTATTTTCCTATTGATGTCTTTTCCAGTAATGGCCACACGGGGTCGCTGTTTATTTTCCTATTGATGTCTATTCCAGTATTGGCCACACGAGGGCACTGTTTATTTTCCTATCGATGTATTTTCCACTAATGGCCACAGCCTTAACCGTATAGTATTTTTATTTATTGCAATTGGGTCGGCGAAGCTCACCTTGGCTACAGCAACACCAGAGTAACTGGCTGTGATGATAATAAAAATAATTAATTTATTATTTATATAAAATAAAGTGCAGATCTCCATTGCTTTCCCCCTCAGGCCGCCCTTAATGTATTGAAAACTGTACCTGAACAGTCTATTGTGCAGATGAAGCACTGCTTTAAGCAGTTGTTTTGTAACCAGCTAATTCCTCAAGATCCCAATTCCTCCACTTTTTATTAAATGCAGTTTCCTTGTGGTTCCTTCGCAGATTCCTGCCTTGCGGCGGGTTGGACTGGATGACCCTTGGGGTCCCTTCCAGCTAGATGCACCATTATATGATTCTTGGGAAAGGGGTTCAGAAAGAAGAAACGGGGGGAAAGCACATTTATTCCAGTTCGTCGTCTGCTGGCTCCTTTCCCACTTGATTCTTTCTTCCACTGCAATCTGGGCTGGACATATTCGATGTCTGCTTGGATGGGGACCCCTCTTTCCCTTCTTGTGAAAATAATTGACCTTACTGATATTTCTTAGGTCTGAATTCCAGCTCTGAAAAGGAGGAGGAGGAGGAGGAAGCTTTGCCTGATGAAGGGAGAAGAGGAGGTGGAGGAAAAGTCAGCTGCAGGCATAAAGGTAAAAGGGGAAAAATAGAAATTGACATCTAACACTTAAGAACATTTTTAAACAACCCCAGTCCTGATATATCACACCGACCCCCCTAACCAGCACAGTACAGTACAGTAAAAATACAGTAAAGTATTGTTATTTATTTGATTGGGGTAGGGCAAAACCTTCTGGCTTCCCCCATGTTGGTGAGGTCTCCTTTTTTCTTTTCTAAGGGTGACTAACAATTTGTTGAAAACTTAATTTCTTCAGATCAACCAGGGAATTGATTCTTCCACCTATCGATTTATCCACATAATCCAAGAGGAAATGAATTAGCATCCCAAAGTGGTACACTTGCACGTTGCATCTTAAGATAAATGTTTTGGAAGAGGCCTAAATTAAAAAAGATAATAAATTTCCAAGCAAATACTTGAATGCCCAGTGAATTAGAGAGGCAGGGAGCTGGCCGGTTTGTCTAATAGAGCATCCCAAAACCCAGTTTGGGTCTAGAAGACTCCAGCCTTAAGGGCAACCCTCCATTGCTTTCTCTTTGATTTTTTGAGCAGATACTCTGAATTGAACAGCAGAAGAAGAAATGGGGATCAGCCCCATCACTAGAAGCAATTTGAGTAATTCAGATCAATAAATTAATATTTACAAACCAGCAGCTTCACACCAGTTTGGGACACTTGGAGTAGAGAGGTGCTCTAAAGAAAAGCACTTTTGACATTACTGAGCCTTCAGAGTAGGCGCATGGTTTTCCCTTTGCCTGGAGGGAGAAATGTTGTTAGCAGATGTCCCTTTCCGATATATAAAGAAGAAAGAGAAAGAGCCTTCCTTGAAGGGAGGTGTGGTTGTCGGCAGGCAGAGGGGAGCAAGGCCAGTTGACCAGCCCCAGCAGGATCGTCTCCTTCCAGCTGTCCCACTGCAAAGACCCATCTGCCTCTGCTCCGACGTAAATCAGCGACCCACGGTACATGATATCAGTTTGGGGCATCTAAAACTATGAAAATGGGCCTATATATCTTGGGTTTCTGACACTGCTCAACCGCATACTTAATCAAATGTGGATGCCAAACAAATGAACTTTGTGGTTAACCCTGAAGCCTGTCTCTTTCTCTAGAAGGCGTCTGATGGGCGATTGCGCTGCCTCCCTTGGTTCTCTCGGCCTGATGCGTTTTTGGGCTTGGCTGGTCCTGGAGGATTGCAGTTGCTCTGGCCATTTCTCCGGATCATCTTTCCAACAGCCTAGAGAGATATCCTGTAAGTCCCACTTCCTCTTGCCGTATTACCGGTAGTTGCCTCACAAGGGCACTGTTTATTCTCCTATTGAGTCTATTCCAGTATTGGCCACACGGGGTCACTGTTTATTTTCTAGTAGATGTCTTTTCCAGCCTACTAAGTCTAAGACAAATATATTGGGAACAGGGAGAAAGACCCCTGAAATGCAGAGATGGGACCCCAAGAGGCATCTAGTCTGACCCCTGAAATGCAGATAGGGAACCCCAGAGGCATCTAGTCTGACCCCTGAAATGCAGAGATGGGACCCCAGAGGCGTCCACTCCCCCACGAACCAGGGACTAAGGCAGATCTCTTCCTCTGCCCCGGGATCAGGCTGTTCCCCCATCTCCGTCCCCAACTCCCTGAGCTCTATTCGTGCACAGACACCCCAACACACCATTTTGGGGGGCAGAAATCCCGTTTTATTTCATGGAAGACAACAGGAGCGGCTCTGGAAAGAATGCCGTGCTTTTCTCCTTGGTTTCGTATCGTCCGCCTTCGGTGCCCAGTCCGAAAGGGATCCGAGGGTCATCCAGCCTGACCCGCCAGCAAGGCGGAGAAAGGGGCCAGTCTGTTGGCACGCGGACGGGCAGCTCCACGATCCGGACCTGGTCCTGCGAATGCAAAGCAGGTAGTTCAGGGCCAGGCTGCCTCTGGGGCTGGGGGTGGGACGGGGAGTCCCGGGTGCGAGGGCCTCCCCTCTCGAAAGGCAACCTTGCCGAAGCCCTCGAACTGGGGCGCCTCTGTTCGTATGCGCCTGTGTGTCTCTCGAACCCCGGATCCCCCAAGCATTGGACCTCCCCTTCACCATCGCTCTCCTGGCGGCGCTCCTCGCACCCGCCTCCGGCCGCGTATGCTACGTTGTCCACCGTGACCAATCGCCAGCGCCCACTTCCAGCACCGCCTGCAAGACATGGGTTCAAAGCAGCACCTCCTCCTGCCAGGAAGGAATTTGAATCTGACACCTGCTGAATGTCTCACCCCAGAGGCGTTCCAAAGTGGCAGGGAGTCCCAAAGGGGAATTGGGAGTCTCTTTTTCGAACTGAAAAGCCCCACGTCTTGATAGGGCATCCAGTGGCAGGCAGTCCCAAAGGTGGACAAACGCCATCCCATTTAAAGGAGTTGAATAGGATTCATAGAAGGAAGTGGAATTATCATAGGAACACCAGTGGCAGGCAGTCCCAAAGGCACCAGACTTTCTGAGATGGCTTACCTGGAACTTGCCACCGCTGTCAAGGAGAAGCCTCTCCTCCCGCCAAACCACGCACTCCCCCTGCGGGCCGGACAGGAGCACCCGGAGGGAAAGGAAGGCAGAGTCAGGTGGGCAGGGGGTTCAGGTGCCGGAGGCTTCGCTAGAATTCCCTTCCCGCAGCAGGGAGTTCCACCGACCCAAGCCAAACCCAACTCACCGCTTTCTCCCCGGAAAGCCTTGTGGTAGCGGAAGCAGCCAGCGCCTTTAAGGGTCTTGTTGGCGAGGCGGGCGGTGTGGTGCCCGGCGCCCACCTGGATGGAGATGTGGCGCCCTAGAGAGAAATGAAAAGAATAAGGAGAGAAGCCCGGTTTCTCGCACCCAGACCCGGCTCAGAGCAAACCGTTCTTGCGACGCTTCCTTCCGATCCCCTTGGCCCATCTCGCAGGGTCGTAAGCCTCCCACCCCAGACGCATGGGGGTACCGCGTGCGAGACTCACCGTCGGTGCCCGGCCCGGCCCAATCCCAGCTCCATCAATCGCCATGGGGCTTCCTCCAGCCGCAGGAGCTGGATTCCAAATCGCATGAGAAGCCAGAGCCGTCGATCCCCTGCCCCTCTTTTGCACCCGGGACCCTTTGGTCACGCGGCGCTACAACTCCCAAGACTTACCTCTAGGTCATCGGGCGCCACAGCCCCTCCATCGCCACCTGCGCCCGAGAGAGGGGGGTGCACATGCTGCCCCAAACTCGAACCCGGCACCGTTCCCCCAACCCGACGACGTGACAATATAAAGAATAGGAAAAGATAATACAAAAATGATAATAAGAAATACTATTTGTTCATTAATATTTGTTCATTGGTCTGTGAACCGCCCCGTATATAAAAATTTCATTCTTCTCATCTGAAAAGTCTCCGGCGGCGCCACCCCTTCGAGGGCATCCCTCCCTCCGCTGAAATCCCCTGCTAGAGCTGAAGCTGCAGGTTCGAGTCCCGCCCTCTTCCGGGGCGAAAACTCCCTTTGGAAATCTAGGCCCACCTGCCAGCTGACTGAATGGACTTGCAGCGCTTGCCACCTTGGGAACTCCCTGCCACTGGAGACGAAGAAATCCCCTCGCCTCTGGAGATGGGGAAGTCTACTCCTTGGGAACTCCCTGCCACTTGATTCGCAGGCCAGCACCTTCTGGCGTCCTGGGCCCTCCCAGCCTCTTGCTCTCCAACCCACACCATCTGGGGAACTGCCCGCCACTTGCTGATCTGGGAAGAGGCAGGCGTTGGACGGTGTCCGCAGAGTTTGGGGGGCAGAGACCAGCCTCGCCGAGGGGAAAGAACCTGTGGGGCAACAGGCTCAGGTCCCGGGTTCGAATTGGAGCCACGGCTCAGCTTGCCCTCGAAATCCACCTGCTTGCCCCCTGAGACTTGCCCTTGAAGATCCATTGCAGAGAGCAGCTCCCTCCTTTGGAACTCCCCGCCAAGGGATAGTTTGGGGGGCAGAAACGGGATCAAGGATGGATTTTTTACATTTGATTTCCAAAATGAGTTTTTGAGAAATTTCCAAAATGAGGTTTCTTGAGCCATCGAGAAATTCTTGGCAAACTGATAGGAATGGTTTAAGTCATTTGGTCGAGCCAATGTCTATATTTATTATGTATATTTACGTATATATTTATTATGTTATTTATTATGTGTGTGTGTGTATCTATATATATGTATTATATATATATATAAAAAATACTATACCCTCCCTTCCTCCCAGGCAGCTTTGAGAAATTTAGGATGGGGAAATCATTACAAAACTAGTAACGATTCTTCAAATTGAAGCATCCTCCTCCTCCTCCTCATTATTATTATTAATAGCACTGTCAGAGTTGCTTCCAGATCCTAGCTCACAGAGGATCACGCTAGCCAGCGATCATTAAATAAAAGTCTTTATTGAGTTACAGTTTCCATTCTCAAGCTGCTGCGTGCAACCCTACGTCTAATGGTTAGATCGGCGAAGCTCCATCTGAGTCTCCGCCCCTTGTACACCAACTTAATATCCTAGCCTTGCTCCACCTTTTCCGCCTGACTGTTCTTCTCTGGGTCCCTCTGCCCCCCGGGGTCTCTTCCTTCCGGGATTCCTCTGACGCTGACGCTGACCCCCCTGACTCTTCTCCCTCCTTTCGGCGGGCTTTAGGACCTGGCTCCCTTTCCGGGCTGCCTACTGCGCCACCTTCCTGTGCATTTGAACTTGGCGCGCGCGCCCAACCTTCCACCTTCCGTCTGACCGTTTCTTCGCTCCCCGATGGAGGTGTGGCCACTCCTGACTCGTGCCCTCCCCCCTGTTGTGAGCTGCCAGCGCTTGATCCCTGGCGCCCTTCCTCTTCCCTGCTCTCTGGCGGTGACGCTGGTCCTGATTTCCAACTGCTCCCCTCTGAGTCCCCTCTGGCTCTATCTTCCTGGGGTGTCCCCCTAGGCTCCCCCCTTGCCCTGGCCACTGGTGCTCCTTTCTGTGAATCTTCTGATTCACTGGAAAGACTCGGAGATCTCGGGTCGTCGTCATCACTCATCTTTTCTTCTGCCTCCTCTCCCTCGCTCTCTGTTTCCTCCCTTGCCCTTGCCTCTGCTCCTGAACCCCTGACAAGCACGCATTCCCAGCAAACCCAGACAGGGACTCCCGGCAGCTGAGGGATCCAGGCATCCCCAACCTGCGGCCCTCCAGATGTTTTGGGACTACAACTCCCATGATCCCTAGCAAACAGCACCAGCGGTCAGGGATGATGGGAATTGTAGTCCAAAACATCTGGAGGGCTGCAGGTTGGGGGTGCCCGGATAAAATGACAGGATATATAATTATATAATATAATAACAACAACAACAATAATATTATAATATAATATATTATAATATATAATAATAAAGAGAAACCAGGCCCCTCAGGCACTGTTGGGACTCCTCCCAGAGGGGATTTTTTGGGGGGGTCCCTCCGGCCTTCCTTCTCCGCAGGGACTCCCAGAGGCATCTAGTCTGACCCCTGAAATGCAGAGATGCAGAAATCTACTCTAGCCCCTGCTGCCCTCAACCAACATGGCGCCGCTGCCGCCTCTTACGCCCTTTCTTCCCCCCTCCCGCCCCTTGCCCTCTTTCCAGTATTGATGTCTATTCCAGTAATGGCCACACGAGGGCACTGTTTATTTTCCTATCCATGTCTATTCCAGAAATGGCCACAGGAGGGCACTGTTTATTTTCCTATCCATGTCTATTCCAGTAATGGCCACAGGAGGGCACCGTTTATTTTCCTATCCGTGTCTATTCCAGTAATGGCCACAGGAGGGCACTGTTTATTTTCCTATCCATGTCTATTCCAGGAATGGCCACACGACGGCACTGTTTATTTTCCTATCCATGTCTATTCCAGTAATGGCCACACGAGGGCACTGTTTATTTTCCTATCCGTGTCTATTCCAGGAATGGCCACACGAGGGCACTGTTTATTTTCCTATCCTTGTCTATTCCAGGAATGGCCACACGAGGGCACTGTTTATTTTCCTATCCGTGTCTATTCCAGGAATGGCCACACGAGGGCACTGTTTATTTTCCTATCCTTGTCTATTCCAGGAATGGCCACACGAGGGCACTGTTTATTTTCCTATCCATGTCTATTCCAGTAATGGCCACACGAGGGCACTGTTTATTTTCCTATCCGTGTCTATTCCAGGAATGGCCACACGAGGGCACTGTTTATTTTCCTATCCTTGTCTATTCCAGGAATGGCCACAGGAGGGCACTGTTTATTTTCCTATCCGTGTCTATTCCAGTAATGGCCACAGGAGGGCACTGTTTATTTTCCTATCCGTGTCTATTCCAGGAATGGCCACAGGAGGGCACTGTTTATTTTCCTATCCGTGTCTATTCCAGTAATGGCCACACGAGGGCACTGTTTATTTTCCTATCCGTGTCTATTCCAGTAATGGCCACAGGAGGGCACTGTTTATTTTCCTATCCATGTCTATTCCAGGAATGGCCACACGAGGGCACTGTTTATTTTCCTATCCATGTCTATTCCAGTAATGGCCACACGAGAGCACTGTTTATTTTCCTGTCCATGTCTATTCCAGCAATGGCCACACGAGGGCACTGTTTATTTTCCTATCCATGTCTATTCCAGTAATGGCCACACGAGGGCACTGTTTTTTTCCCTATCTATGTCTAACCCTATCTAGGCCCCTCAGGCACTGTTGGGACACCTCCCAGAAGGGATTTTTTGGGGGGGTCCCTCCAGCCTTCCCTCTCCGCAGGGACCACAAGAGGCATCTAGTCTGACCCCAGAAATGCAGAAATCTAGTCTAGGCCCTGCTGCCCTCAACCAACATGGCGCCGCCGCTGCCTCTTCCGCCCTTTCTTTCCCCTCCCTCTTTCCAGTCCCCTTGCCCTTGTCCAAAATGGCTGCCCTAGCAACCCCCTCGCTCAACGCACACGCCCGATACAAGTCTCGGCAGCGATAGGTCAGCCTTTGGGCCAATCCCAGGCCGGGCGGTGGGCGGGGCCAGCCGTTTCCCGCTTTTTCTTCTCCCAGCTGTTTCTCAGCTGCTTCTCCTCAGCTGTTTCCCGCGACTTTTGGGCACCTTTTTCATCCTGGGAAACAACAATAAATTATTATTAGCATTACTTTTTAAATCATATTATTATTATTATTATTATTATTATTATTATTATTAGAAAAGGAGGCAAAGTTTGTAATATAGTATGTTTTGTTGCGTTTTTAATATTCTGTGGGGAGCGGCTGGGAAAGGAAAATAAATGAGGATCCTTCATTTTTCAATTCCTATCATTATTATTATAATGGTTATTCTGATAAAAGGGTGAGGGAAGTTTGTCGCATATGATGTTTTATCATTTTTTAAATATTCTGTTGGTGGCTGGGAAAAAACAGTACATTATTATTATCATGAAATGTTAAATTATTATTATAATTGTTATTATTAATCACACCCACCCAAGTGGGACATGGCCTCTTCCCCCCTAAGCCTTAACACTATAGTATTTTTATTTATTCGAACTGAATCTTGGAAACTGGATCTGAAACAATGTATTTGTTGCAGAAATTACACACTACATGTTACAAATCGGATGCCTGAATGTATCCTTTCCACTTGACATCTCCGGGAAGTGAAAAATAAATATAAAAATAAGATAAAATCTACTCCTTTGCCACTTTCCTCCATTGCAAAGCTCTTTTCCCCTTGAAAAGGGACTCCAGGAAGGGATTGTTGGCCAAGGAAAGCCGAATCCCAACTTGCCAACAATTATCATGCTTATTCTTATAAAAGGGTGAGGGAAGTTTGGAGTATATGACGTTCTATCATTTTTTAAAAATATGCTGTTGGGGGCTGGGGAATAAATTATTATGATTATCATTAAATTTTAAACTATTATTATTATTCACACACACCCAAATGAGACATGGCCTCTTCCCCCCTAAGCCTTAACAGTATAGTATTTTAATGATTTCAATTGGGGGGAGAAGCAACTCCAGAGGAACTGGCTGTGAAAATAATAATCATTTATTCTTTGTTGAAAATAAAGTGCAGATCTCCATTGCTTTCCCCCTCAGGCCGCCTTTAATGTATTGGAAACTGTACCTGAACAGTGTATTATGCAGATGAAGCACTGCTTGAAGCAGTGGTTTTGAAACCAGCTAATTCCTCAAGATCCCAATTCCTCCACTTTTTATTAAATGCAGTCTCCTTGTGGTTCCTTCGCGGATTCCTGCCTTGCGACGGGTTGGACTGGATGACCCTTGGGGTCCCTTCCAGCTAGATGTACCATTATATGATTCTGGGGAAAGTGCTTCAGAAAGAAGAAACAGGGGAAAAGCACACTTCTTCCCGTTAGTCGTCTGCTGGCTCCTTTCCCACTTGATTCTTTCTTCCACGCTGGAAATATTATATATCTGCTTTGACGTGGACCCCTCTTTCCCTTCTTGGGAAAATAATCGACATTATTGATATTTCTTAGGTCTGAATTCCTGCTCTGAAAAGGAGGAAGAGGAGGAGGAAGAAACTTCACCTGATGAAGGGAGAAGAGGAGGTGGAGGAAAACTCAGCTGCAGCCATGAAGGTAAAAGGGGAAAAAATAGAAATATACACATAACACTTAAGAACATTTTTAAACACGGTGGAAGAAGATTGGAAGAAATTTAAAAACTATCTACAGAAACACTGCAAAATTAATGAATGTTAGAATGATGTTGGATTGAAGTTAAGGGGTTTTTAGCAGTAATGTTACAAAGGAATAGGTAAAAATGGATTGTCAACAGGTGATATCTAAAGTTATAATATATTAAGATAAAAGATTAAGATAAAATCAAAGAGGGAAAGAAATTGCTGAATTAACTAATTGAACTGGAATACAAAAAAGGGAGGTGTGAGGAGGTCAGGGAAACAAGCAAATGAAAGATAAGATATGGAAAGACTGATTTGTTTTTAATTGTTTTTATTTTTCTGTATTTTGTATTTTCTTTTTTCTTTTTTTCTTATTTTTGTAAACTTTAATAAATATTATTTAAAAAAAAGAACATTTTTAAACAACCCCACTCCTAATATATCACACTGACCCCACTAACCAGCACAGTACAGTTAAAATACAGTAAAGTGTTTTTATTTATTTGAATGGGGTAGGGCAGCTCCTCCTGGCTTCCCCCGTGTTGGTGAGGTTTGTCTCCTTTTTCCTTTTCTAAAGGTGACAAAATAATTTTAGAGCCATATTCAAATTCCTGCATGGAAATTACTTACACCTAGAAATTATCATGAATTCTATACCAGCACTGGCCACACGGGGTCACTGTTTACTTTCCTATCGATGTCTTTTCCAGTATTGCTGGAAAACACACAAATGGCTGGGACTCTTTTGGATCTTATGGATAGAAATCAGGTATGAAGTTTACAGCATGTAATGCCCTAAGAGAGAATATTATGAAAATGATATACAGGTGGTACATGACCCCAGTCAAGCTTGCAAAAATCTATCATTTGCCCGATAATAAATGCTGGAAATGTAAAGAAACTGAAGGTACATTCTTTCACCTTTGGTGGACATGCCCAAGGATTAAGGCTTTCTGGGAAATGATATATAATGAACTGAAAAAGGTATTTAAATATACCTTCTTGAAGAAACCAGAGGCCTTTCTCCTGGGCATGGTTGGCCAATTGGTGCCAAAGAAGGACAGAACTTTTTTTATGTATGCTACAACAGCAGCAAGAATACTCATTGCAAAGTATTGGAAGACACAAGATCTACCCACTTTGGAAGAATGGCAGATGAAGGTGATGGACTATATGGAATTGGCAGAAATGACCGGCAGAATCCGAGACCAGGGAGAAGAGTCGGTGGAAGAAGATTGGAAGAAATTTAAAGATTACTTACAGAAATATTGTAAAATTAATGAATGATAGAATGATGTTGGATAGTAACTAAGTGGTTATAAATGGGTTAAAATCTAATGGTAAGGATTTGCTGAACCAATAAATTGAAGTGGAATACAAAAAAGGGAGGTATGAGGAGGTCCAGGAAACAAGTTAAAGGAAAATAAGTAACTGGAAATATGTGTGTTTTTAATTGTTTTTATTTTGTATTTTTCTCTTTTCTTTTTCATTTTTGCTGTAATATTTCAAAAAACTTAATAAATATCTTATAAAAAAAAAAAGAAATCATGCAGGAGCCTTCATCTGAAGGCAGCCCTGTTTAGGGAAGCTTTTAATGTTTAATAGGTTAGTGTTTTGTTGGAAGCCGCCTAGAGTGGCTGGGGAAACCCAGCCAGATAGGCGGGATATAAATAATAGCTTATTATTATTATTCACCATGGGGTTAGTACCTTCTGCAACTTTTTTCTGAGATGTACCTGTGAACAAAATATAGGATCCTGATAGCAGTCTCCTTTGTTGCATTGCCTGCATGTTCTTGTCTTGTTGCTTTAGGTGGCCTGCTTATATGAGCTGAAATTGTGCTTATATACTGCAAAATACATGTTTTGACCAAATACTTACTTCTTGCTGCTGCTAGTGGCCTAAATTCATACCTGCTTTTTGTTTCCTTGCAGATATCACCGAAAAGCAGCTTTTGGTTATGATGCCTACAGAACAAGGACATCATCCAGAACTGCCTGCTGTCTCCCTCAGCAGGTAGGCCATCGTTCTCTCTTTCTCTTAGGGAATCTCCTGGGTGCTGGCCAGGGTGTGATCCGTGGCCTGACTGTGTGAAATACGAGCACCCAGTGAGTGGAGCCCCAAACTCTGCTTGGAGACGCAAACTCCGTTTGTGGGAGGTGGGAGCAAATGCATTGGTGGGGAGGGTCTGCGTGGAAAGAAAGCTCCAGCTCCCGAAGATCAAGAGAACCCTTGAACAGGAATGAATCTCACTTCCTAAGACTCGAGGCCATCGAAGGGGAAATACACAGTTCAAACAGATAAAATATTCCTGATAAAATTCCATTCCTCAGCAGTTGGAACTGAGTGGTTAGAGGTAGATTTGGGGCTGAACTAAAAGTTGTGAAATTCATTTTTCTGATTCCATTTTGAAAGGAAATGCTCCCTTTGAGGCTACGGCCTTGAAGGGAGAACTAGTTTGTGGTGGGAGAGAAGGTTGCTTAAAGTTTGGTTCGCTATTTGTCTTCTCAAAACCAGAATTGGTGTTCATGTGAAGAATCCTGAAACTACACATAATGTGAAATGTTGAGAAATTCGACTCAGCCAGGAAGCTTGGGGCCAGGTCATCAGCATAGCCAGGGTCTTTGTTGGAGGGCAGGACTTTGGAAAGGGGGGCAGAGCCAATGGAATTGGTCAGATAGTTAAGGATTTCTAGTGCTGCCCCCCCCCCCCCGCTCCCCCTTGGCTACATCAATGGGCCAGGTACTAATTCTTGATCCATTGAGATAAAGTTCATTTGTATGCTTCAGAGTCCAAATGAGATAAATTAAAATTTTGAAAGGGGAAATAATTTAAAAGCCAGATTCAAATTCCTAACTGGAAATAACTTACACCTAGAAATTATCATGAATTCTATTCCAGCACTGGCCAAATGGGGTCACTGTTTACTTTCCTATTGATGTTTATTCCAGTAATGGCCACACGGGGTCACTGTTTACTTTAGTATTGATTTCTATTCCAGTAATGCTTTTTATGCTTTAAAAGCTGTGTCTGGGTGCTTAAAATAAATAACTAAACAAAGCAGCAGAGAGTAGCAATTGAAACATACCCCCCCCCATCAGCATTGTTCGAATGATCTCTAGTGCAAATGGAAGGATACATATATTTTAGGATATCTTCTGTATATCTGCAGCAGGTGGGTTTGTGTCCCTGTGGCCTTTGTTGCAGGGAGTAGGCGTGTGTGTGTGTGTGTGTGTGTGTGTGTTGTTATTGTTCTGTTCTGGTTTTTTCAAACAGCTGCCTCGGAGGCTAGTAGTTGGCCAAGGTAGATAAAAAGAACAGACAAAAGCTGTATTTTCTTCTGTATTTTCTTCCTAGATCGGCTGTTCTGCATCTGGCACAACTGGAATGCCCAAGGCTGCCATTGTGGTGCAGAGCAGGTGAGTAGCGTCAGCATGACTGTCCCGGGAACTCAGTCTAGTTTTTAATTTGTGATGATTTTTTTTTATATGTACACAAATATCCAAGAAGCACGACTGCCAGACACTTCTCTTGTTGTTTTTTTTAAAATATTTATTGGGGTTTACAATAAAAATAAATATAATAAACAGTATAACATATATCTTAACATAATTTCACATTTTCTTTGGACTTCCTCACATCTCCCGCTCCCACTTTCATCGTTGTAACTTTTTGCCAGCAATTTATTATCTTATTTGCATTCTTATGTCCCATCTGTATATTTATAATCTTATAATTCTCAAAAAGGTTTATATTTTCATCTAATTTAGTGGTGCTCAATTATTTATGATCTAGCATCCTGCTTAACATTCACTCAAATTACAATGTTTTTGTAAATAGTTCTTAAATTTCTTCCAGTCCTCCTCCATCTTCTCTTCTCCCAGGTCACGAATTCTGCCGGTCATCTCGGCCAGTTCCATATAGTCTATCAGTTGCATCTGCCATTCTTCCAGTGTGGGTAGATCTTGAGCTTTCCAGTGCTTTGCAAGTAGTATCCTTGCTGCTGTTGTTGCATACATAAAAAATGTCCAGTCCTTCTTTACCACCCCTTGGCCGACAATACCCAAAAGAAAGGCCTCTGGTTTCTTTGTGAAGGTATACTTAAATACCTTTTTCAGTTCATTATAAATCATTTCCCAGAACGCCTTCACTTTAGGGCAGGTCCACCAGAGGTGGAAGAATGTTCCTTCACTCTCTTTACATTTCCAACACTTATTATCAGGCAGGTGGTATATTTTTGCAAGTTTGACTGGGGTCATATACCATCTATATATCATTTTCATTACATTTTCTTTCAAAGCATTGCATGCAGTAAAGTTCAACCCAGTACTCCACAACCTTTCCCAGTCCTCAAACATGATATTGTACCCAATGTCCTGGGCCCACCTTATCATAGCCGATTTAACCATTTCATCTTGTGTATTCCATTTTAACAGCAAGTTATACATCCTTGAAAGTACCTTAGACTTTGGTTCTAACAGTTCTGTTTCTAGTTTCGATTTCTCCACCTGGAACCCTAGTTTCTTGTCATTTTTAAAGACTTCTTTAATCTGAGCTGTCAGAGCTGCTTCCAGATCCTAGCTCACAGAGGATCACGCTAGCCAGCGATCATTAAATAAAAGTCTTTATTGAGTTACAGTTTCCATTCTCAAGCTGCTGCGTGCAACTCTACGTCTCATGGTTAGATCGGCGAAGCTCCATCTGAGTCTCCGCCCCTTGTACACCAACTTAATATCCTAGCCTTGCTCCACCTTTTCTGCCTGACTGTTCTTCTCTGGGTCCCTCTGCCCCCCGGGGTCTCTTCCTTCCGGGATTCCTCTGACGCTGACGCTGACCCCCCTGACTCTTCTCCCTCCTTTCGGCGGGCTTTAGGACCTGGCTCCCTTTCCGGGCTGCCTACTGCGCCACCTTCCTGTGCATTTGAACTTGGCACGCGCGCCCAACCTTCCACCTTCCGTCTGACCGTTTCTTCGCTCCCCGATGGAGGTGTGGCCACTCCTGACTCGTGCCCTCCCCCCTGTTGTGAGCTGCCAGCGCTTGATCCCTGGCGCCCTTCCTCTTCCCTGCTCTCTGGCGGTGACGCTGGTCCTGATTTCCAACTGCTCCCCTCTGAGTCCCCTCTGGCTCTATCTTCCTGGGGTGTCCCCCTAGGCTCCCCCCTTGCCCTGGCCACTGGTGCTCCTTTCTGTGAATCTTCTGATTCACTGGAAAGACTCGGAGATCTCGGGTCGTCGTCATCACTCATCTTTTCTTCTGCCTCCTCTCCCTCGCTCTCTGTTTCCTCCCTTGCCCTTGCCTCTGCTCCTGAACCCCTGACATGAGCGTAATGTAACCAGTCTCGCACTTTATCCTTCATTTTCTCCAAACTCTGCAATTTCCAGTTGTCTCCATCTTTTTCTAATATTTCCCAATATTTTGGCCATTTAGCCTCCATATTGGGTCTTTTTCGGGCCTTAGCTTCCAAAGGTGAAAGCCACCTTGGAGTTTTATTTTCCAACAAGTCTCTATATTTTGTCCAGACATTAAACAGTGATTTTCTGACAATATGGTTCTTAAAGGCCTTATTTGCTTTAACCTTGTCATACCATAAGTATGCATGCCATCCAAAAGTATTGTTAAACCCTTCCAGATCCAACACGTCAGTGTCCTCAAGAAGTAGCCAGTCTTTTAGCCAGCAGAACGCTGCGGCCTCATAGTACAACTTTAAATCTGGCAGGGCAAAGCCCCCTCTTTCTTTCGCATCAGTTAATATCTTAAACTTAATTCTGGGCTTTTTGCCCTGCCAGACAAATTTAGAAATATCTCTCTGCCACTTCTGAAAGCACTCCGTCCTGTCCAAGACCTGAAGTGTTTGAAACAAAAACAACATCTTTGGCAATACATTCATCTTGATAGCAGCAATTCGGCCTAACAAAGAAAGTTTCAATTTTGTCCAACTATCTAAGTCTCTCTTGATTTCTGCCCAACACTTTTCATAATTGTCCTTAAATAGACTTAGATTTTTTGCTGTTATGTTTACCCCTAGGTATTTTACTTTTTTAACCACATTAAGTTCTGTCTCTTTCTGAAACCGTTCTGACTCTGTATCTGTCAGGTTTTTCCCCAAAACCTTAGTTTTCTGTTTATTTAATTTGAATCCCGCCACCCGATGCCAGACACTTCTCTTGACAGCTGTCTTCTTTTATATATATATGACCTTTATTTAGTTTTAGTTACATCCATTATATACACATAATACATTACACTTTACACTTGCTCTTGAGAGCTGACTTCCCTCCTTCCTTCTTCCAGCTTCTTTATTTCCCCTCATTTCTTTCTGAACTTTTTTTTATTGTTCCTCTACTGTTTGCATTTCTACTTTCCATTCCTTCCTTTGTCCTGATAAGTCTGTTGCAACTTCCACTATCTTTTCCTCAATGTTTTTTCCTTTACCTTTCTCCTTATTTCTCTTATCTCTGCCAATATTTTTGCAAAATCTCCCTCCCCTTCGATCTCAACTTTGGATGTCCTTCTCTCCCCTGGTGTGGTTGTTTTGGCTATGACTCATGTTTCTTTAATTAATAGTTTGTTTCAAGGTGCAATTTGCCAAAAAATGTATGTTTCCTGCTGTTCTCTCTTTCGCCACTGAGTGTCTCTATTTCTCTCACTTTCTCTTTTACCATACCCAATGATTATCTCAATTTCCTTTCCTTGAGAACAGCCTCTTAGTCCAAACAAGCATATTCAGATACACATACAAATACAAATCTCCACACACACCCTGTTCAGCTCCTGATCGAATCCGTCCTTCTGCACAGCGTCTGTAATGAAGAAAGTCTAATAAGGTGGAGAATATAAAACTTCTAATTCCCCCACTGCTTTTCGCAGAGGGTAGCGTGGAAAAGGTCGCAAACCGATCAGTTCTGATACTTCATAGATATTGAGAAGTAAAGTAGAATGCAAACAGTATCTCTGACTTCTCTACAGTCCAAAGCTCTTATTAATGTCTTTCGGATGTTTCCAACAACCGTGTTGTTACAGTAAGTCTTTGGGCTTAATAATGTTTCCAAGCTAATGTTTCCAAAGGTGCCTTAACAGTACAGTATATACAAAACTCCAAGTTCCTCCCAAATGGGCTGAGTTTCACGGGAATTCAAAACATTGTCTAGATCTCACATTGAAGTTTGTTTTGTTTAGCTTTGTCTTGTCTCTCTTGCCCCTCGGGGAGCTGAGACCTTTTTTCTCCTTTCTTACTCAGTAGACTTTTCAAAATGCTGACTCCCTCCTAATGATTTTTCCCTGCTCCATTTTCTCCACCGGCATCAGGTAGGATTTCCTGAATTTCTAAGCCATTCAAACTTCCCCCCATACCTCCTTGTTCTTTTACTGCTTTCGCCCTTGACCTTTTTGTTTTTGGAGTCTGGGGTTTTATCGTAAGCGTTGGAATACTTTGCCGCCTGTGGTTCCTTCGCAGAGAAAAAGTAAGAAACCCCAAGGGCCTGGTGGAAATGAATTCAATAATAATATAAATCACTGAGAGTGTTATCTATGGAAACAGGGCTACCTGAGAGTGTTTGATTTCTCCTCTTGTAGTGTGGGTGGGTGGGACTCTTTTGGATCTTATGGATACAAATCATGCAGGAGCCTTCATCTGAAGGCAGCCCTGTTTAGGGAAGCTTTTAATGTTGAATAGGTTATTGTATTTTAGTGTTTTGTTGGCAGCTGCTCAGAGTGGCTGGGGAAACCCGGCCAGATGGGCGGGGTATAAATAATAAATTATTATTATTATTCATGGGGTTAGTACCTTCTGCAACTTTTTTCTGAGATGTGGCTGTGAACGAGAAATCGGATCCTGAGAACTGTCCCCTTTGTTACATTGCCTGCATGTTCTTGTGTTGGCCTGCTTATGTGAGCTGAAATTGTCCTTATATACTGCAAAATACACGTTTTGACCAAATACTTGCTTACTTCTCGCTGCTGCTAGATAGTATTAAGTGGCCTAAATTCATACCTGCTTTTTGTTTCCTTGCAGATATCACCAAATAGCAGCTTTTGGGTTATGCCTACAGAACAAGGACATCATCTAGAACTGTCTCCCACTGGATCCCTCAGCAGGTAGGCCATCGTTCTCTCTTTCTCTTAGGGAATCTCCTGGGTGCTGATCCGTGGCCTGACTGTGTGAAATACGAGCGCACAGTGAGTGCAGCCCCAAACTCTCCTTGGAGGCGCAAACTCCGTTTGCAGGAGGTGGGAGCAAACGCATTGGTGGGGAGGGTCTGCTTGGAAAGAAAGCTCCAGCCCCAAAAGATCAAGAAGACCCTTGAACAGGAAGGAAATCAGAAATTACCTTGAGCTAAACAAGATGTGTGCACTAGTTCCTTGCAAATCCCTGTTTCAGCTGGATCTGTAAGATCCAAAGCTGTTTCAGTCACTGAAGGCCCATTCAACATCGTGGTCCAGAGTACTTGGCTTCTCCTGAGCAGAAATCATTAGGAAGTGTTCCCGTTCAAATTTTGTGATCTGGACCCACCCTAAAGCTTTGAAGGTGCCTGTTGGATAGCTCAAGCTAGTTTTTCTTGGACCTGGTGGTTTGTCACACTGCAACATTCCGAAATATTATGGGAAAGAGAATCCTCTAGAAAAGATGCCTCTGGGAAAGGGACTGCCCTAGTAAAGATGCCGCTAAAGAGCACTCTAGAACATTCCAGAGCTCTGGAACCCTCCAGAATATTCTGGGAGAGCAGAGATTATTCTGGGAGAGAAGAGAATGTTCTGGAAGAGATACAACTGTTCTTGGGCACTCTGGAACGTTCTAGAACACTCTGGAACGTTCCAAAATAGTCTGTCGCTGACGGGCTGCCCTTCTCCCTCCTCAGGGAAAAGCCCCCAAGAGCCCCCCCACCCTCCACCCAGCTCTTGAAAGGGAGCACGGCTCTTGGGGGGCTTTTGTGGGTCCCCCCCCCAGCCCCACAGACCATACATTCGCCCCATAAGACGCACAGACATTTCACCTCAGATTTTAATTAAAGAGATTTTATTAAAGAAAGACATTAAAGAGCTTTTATTAATGAAACAAACATGAGTAAGATAGCCAAAACAACAACACCAGGAGAGAGAAGGAAATCCAAAGATGAGATAGAAGGGGAGGGAGATTTTGCAAAAATCTTGGCAGAGATAATAATAATAATAATAATAATAAATTATTATTATTATTATTATTATTATTATTATTTGTGCCCCACCCATCTGGCTGGAGAGAGTTAAAGGAAAGTGGAAAAAACATTGAGGAAAAGATAACGGAAGTTGCAACAGAATGAAGGAATGGAAAGCAGAAATGCAAACAGTAGAGGAACAATAAAAAATTGCAGAAAGAAATGAGGGAAAATCAAAAAGGAAGAGAGAAAATGAAAGGGCAGATAGAGGAGCTTTCAAGACAATTGAGCCTTTCTGGAAAGGAATCCAAAAGCACAGAATTTGAAATTTTCTTCCAGAAAAAGACAGGGGAAATGTGTGAGAGAGGCTTCTAGAGACATGTTGCAGGAAGAGAAAAATGTACCGTATTTTTCGCCCTATAAGACGCACTTTCCCCCTCCAAAAATGAAGGGGAAATGTGTGTGCGTCTTATGGGGTGAATGCAGGCTCCTTGGCTTCAGCGATAGCAACGCGAAGCCTCCAAAGCCTGCGCTCCGGAGGCTTTGTGTTGCTTCCGCTGAAGCCAGGAGAGTCTGCTCTTTGAGGCTGGCGGTGGGGGAAAGCAGCGCTTCCCCCATGGCCAGCCCCAGAGGATGGGGGGCAGCGGGAAGGCGTGCAATGCCTTCCCGCTACTCTCCAACCCTCCTGCGGGCTTTTGTGGGAGATGGGGGAATTCCCCCACCTCCCACAAAAGCAGGCAAAAGCCGCACGCTCTTTAAAGGAGCTCCGTGGCTTCTGCTGGCTTTTCTAGGAGGTGGGGGAATTCCCCCACCTCCTAGAAAAGCCCGCAGGAGCCGCGCACCCTTTGAAGAGCAAGCCACTCTTGGGGGCTTTTCCCCCGAGGAGGGAGAAGGGACTGACTGGCCATTTCTGTCCCTTTTCCCTCCTGGTCGAAAAGCCCGAAGGAGTCGCGCACGGCTCCTGTGGGCTTTTGCGGGAGGTGGAGAAATTCCGCCACCTCCCGCAAAAGCAGGGAGAAGGTCTTGGAGTAGCGCACAGGCTGCGTGCAGCCTGTCTGCTGCTCCCAGAGCTGTGGGGGGGAAATCATATTTTTTTTCCTTGATTTCCCCCCCTGAAAACTAGGTGCGTCATATGGGCCGGTGTGTCCAATAGGGCGAAAAATACGGTAATTAAGATCAAGCCTTAGGAAAAGATAAATTAAAAGGTAAAAGATAAATTAAAATAAATAAATAAATAAATAAAAATTTGATTAATTAAAAGGTAAAAGCTTAATTAAAATATTTATTAAAAGGTAAAAGCTAAAAGATAAATTATCAGGTTGGATGGAATATCACCAAATGAACGACATCTTCTCAAAAGACAAAAGAGCAAGAGGTTTGGAACAAAGCAAATCAATATTAGAAACTGCAGTCATACAAAATAACCCAAAAATATTGTCTTAAGATTTACAAATTTTTATTAATTTATTGATTATTTTATTTTCATTGATTATTTTATTATTAGAATGGCACACAAAGGAGGAGGAAATCCAAAATGTCAGGATTAAATGGGCATAATAGGCCATAATATTGAGTACGAAAAGTGGATAAAATTATGGAACTCTGGGCTAAAATTGGCAGCATGGAGATTGTTAAAAGAGAATTAGTTAAAAATGATGTACAGATCATTAAACTAAATTGACAAAGATGTATAAAACAGGAAATAAGTGTTGGAAATGTGGGGTGAAAGAAGGCAGTTTCTTCCCCATGTGACGGACATGGGATAAAGTGAAAACATTAAATTAAATTAAAGAAGATCTTTAGTGGCAGTACAAGGTGTTGGAGTAGGCAGAAACAGCCAAATTAACAGCTAAAATTCGAAATCAGGGCGATGAAACATTTCAAAAAGAATGGGGGGAAATTCATGTTATATATAGGGAAGATGAAGTGAAATAGCGAAACAGGTAGAATTGAAACAAAGCTCATGATGGGAAAAGACAAAGAAATTGACTGAATAATAAAAAGAGTAAGAAATAAAAATGTATATTATGAGTAATGTGATGAACAGTATTTGTAAATGAATGTAGACAGACAATAAGAACTGTATATATAGGAAGATTATTTGCTTACAGACATTTTATGGAGAAGAATGGAAGAAGAAAAATGGAAAAAGACAATGCGAAAAGTTAGAGGGACATAAAGAAGTTGAAAGAAGGAAGGAGGAAAATCAGCTCTCAAGAGCAAGTGTAAATGTAAAATGTAATATATTATGTGCATGTAACTCAAACTAAATCAATAATTAAGATCATTTATTTTATTACTATTATATATTATTTTATATATAATATTATCTATTACCATATTATTATCATATATAAAGATGTAAAAAAGAAGACAGCTGTAACGACAAGTGTCTGGCAGTAGCGCTTCTGGGATATTTGTGTACATATAAAAAAATAATCATCACAAATTAAAAACTAGACTGAGTTGCCAGGACAGTCACGCTGACGCTACTCACCTGCTCTGCACCACAGTGGCAGCCTTGGGCAGTCCAGTTGTGCCAGATGCAGAACAGCTGATCTAGGAAGAAAAGACAGAAGAAAATACAGCTTTTGTCTGTTCTTTCTATCTACCAGTATATATACAGACAAATATACACACACACATATGCACACATACATACATATATATAAATATACATATATACGTGTGTGTGTGTGTATACATACACCTATATACAGTACATACACACATATACATACACACATACATATAAATATACGTGTGTGTTTATGTTTTTATATATACACATATACAGTGCATATATATATACACACACACACAGTACACACACATATACAGTATATATATATATATATATACACACACATATACAGCGCGCGCGCGCACACACACACACACATATATATATATATAGTACACGTACACACACACACACACACACACACACACACATATACCGTATTTTTTGCTCTATGTCTCACTTTTTCCCTCCTAAAATGTAAGGGGGAATGTGTGTGCTTTCGCTGCGCAGCGCTCCCTCTTGCTGTTTTGGCTTCTGAGATTCAGAAATTTTTTTCTTCTTGTTTTCCTCCTCCAAAAACTAGGTGCGTCTCGTGGTCTGGTGCGTCTTATAGAGCGAAAAATACGGTATGTATACACACATACATATATATATGCACGCACACACACACACACACACACATATATATAAATATATGCGTGTGTGTGTGTTTATGTTTATGAAAGCGCTGCTTTCCCCCACCACCAGCCTCAAAGATCCCAGAAGCCTTTGGAGCGCAGTGCCCCGCTGCCCTGCAGAGGTTTGCGCACAGCCATCCCCAAGCTAGAAGAGCGAGACGGAGCCCTCCGTCTCGCTCTTCTGGCTTGGGAACAGCCTTGCTAGCTTCTGCAGGACAGTGGGGTGAAGGCACCCCGCTGCCCTGGAGAGGCTGTGCGCGCAGCCGTCCCCAAGCTAGAAGAGTGAGATGGAGCGCTCCGCAGTGCTCCGTCTTCCTGTTCTGGCTCTGGGCTTAGCGGCACAGCCTGCATTCGCTCTATAGGACACACACACATTTCCCCTTAATTTTTGGAGGGGAAAATGTGCGTCCTATAGAACGAAAAATACGGTATATATACAGTACACACCCACACACACACACACATATATATATATACACACCCATACACATATATATACAGTACACACACTGATATATATATATACACACCCATACACACACACATATATATATACAGTACATACACGCACACACATACACACACACAGATACACATATATATATACACACATACACATATATATACAGTACACACACAGATACACACACACACATACACATATATATTCAGTACACACACACACACATATATATATATATATACACACACACACACACACACATATATATATATATATATATATATATATATATATATATATGGTATTTTTTGCACTATAACACTCTTTTTTCCTGCGTGTTATGGAGGGAATGCCTACGGATGGCGGGGGGATCTGCTGCAGTCGTGAGCAGAGGATCCATGGTTCCCCTTCCTTCCCTCCTCCGTGGCTCGCTTTGAAACAGCAAAGCGGGAGAAGAGCCGCTGAGTGAGGAGGAGAGAGACAGAGAGCCTGCTTGCTAAATAACAGCAAAGATTTTTCAAGCAGGCCCTCTGTCTCTCTCTCCTCCCCACTCCTCTTATAAGAGCCTTCTCCTCTTATACCCCTCTTCTGCATTATTAACAGCATCCTTCTCCACCCACCCCACGCGTGTTCCTTGTCCCTTGAGTGCTTTTCCTTCCCTCCCCACTTAAAACATGGTTACAAAGCACGGATCCACATGGATCCAAAGGATTTTTGCACTGGGTCACGCCAAATTCACCATCAGATCACATAGCATGTCCATGGCTACAGCTTGCACCAAAAAAATCACGCACCCACTTTTGCCTGGGGCCACAGTGGTGCAAAAACGTGGTTACAAAGCACGGATCCACATGGATCCTCAAGATTTTTGCATTGGGCTACCCCAAACACACCGTCAGATCACATGTCTGTGGCCACAGCATGAACCACAAAAATCATACATCCACTGTTTCGTTGAGAATATTTTTTTTCTTGTTTTCCTCCTCTAAAAACTATGTGCGTGTTATGGTTGGGAGTGTGTTATACAGCGAAAAATATGGTATATATACAGTACACACACACACATATATATACCCACACCCACAGATACACACACGTATATATATATATATATATATATATATATATGTATTACACACACACACACACACACACACACAGAGATACATATATATACACACACACATACACATATATATACAGTACACACACACAGATACACACAAACACACACTCATATATATACACACACACACACACACATATATATATACATATACAGAACATATATATATACACATACACACTTATACAGTACACACACACACACACATATATATAGCACTACCAATAGCACTTCACACAACGCTCCCTGTTCAGAGGGGAAAGCAGCAATATACCAGAGGATCGTCTTGTCCAGATACTCATTCTTCAAGATGCAAGCTTCACAGATATGAACTTCAACGAAGGAGCTACTTCGATTGTGCCAGTACCGTGCCAAAGTGACTTCCTACCAATAATAATAATAATACCTTTTATTTATATTCCGCCCTCCCCAGCCGAAGCCGGGCTCAGGGCGGCTAACAACAATAAAATAATACATTCTAAAATCATTTCATTATACAATAAAATAAATAAAAATAAAATATAAATATAAATAAAATACGCCTGCTTCTTGGGAGAAAAGCAATGACAAAACTAGACAGCATCTTAAAAAGCAGAGACATCACCTTGCCAACAAAGGTCTGTATAGTAAAAGCCATGGTTTTCCCGGTAGTGATGTATGGAAGTGAGAGCTGGACCATAAAGAAGGCTGATTGCCGAAGAATGGATGCTTTTGAATTCTGGTGCTGGAGGAGACTCTTGAGAGTCCCATGGACTGCAAGATCAAACCTCTCCATTCGGAAGGAAATCAGCCCTAGGAAATCAACCTAGTGGTGACCTTGGAATTCTCTATGGTGGGGCAGTCTACAAATTCTTTTTATAAATCAATAAATAAAATATACAGTCTTACCTCCGCTTACGTATCCTGCCGGTTAATTAAACTTCGGGAACCTAAGCAGCAAACCCAGAAGGATATTTTTGCCGAACGCGCCTGTGCGGAAGCAGTCTCTCCGGTTCCAAAAACCTCAGGATCCGGCCAGACCTCTGGAACGGATCCCGTCAGCAAGCGGAGGTAGCAATGTATCAGGGCAACGGATTCCCTTTTGGAATCTTCCTTTGCAAGGAAATTCTGAAAGCAGGTCAAGTGCAGTTCTGGAAGAGAAGGGCCAGTGGCTATTTTTCGACTTAATTAATTGCCACCCCTCCAATGAAAGGATAAGAGATTGTCCATCTCTCTTCAGGAGGCAAAGTGAAGTGGCTGCCTCAGGTAGCAGATCCCCAAGTGGCAGAGTGAGACACAGAGTTCTGAACCACAGGACTGAATCCATTGAGATGCAGGAAGGATGAGAGTTGGACTTTCCACCACAGCCTGGTCCTGACTTGGGTGGGTAACTAATTCACTTGAGCACCTACAAACCACCAGGTCCAAGAAAAACTAGCTTGAGCTATCCCACAGGCCCCTGCCAAGGTTTAGGGTGGTGTAGTGAAGTTAGAAAATTTCAATAGACCAACTTTGGTCAAGCTGAAGCAAAGTATTATGGGAAGACCAACGGCCAAAGGATTGATGGGGAATGTGTCCTTGTTACTTTAAACTGGGGACTTGCAGTCTCTGAAAGTGTGAAATGCTTACCTCAGGCATCTGCAGGAAGGAAAAACCTCTAGTTGGTTAGTGGTATTTTAGCACCTGGTCCCTAAGATGCTTCCTGGGTGTGAATGAGCCATCAACCCTAATCACCACTGGAATGTGTATCTGCTGTGTGGGGAAGAAACCTTTGATCCAAGGTCTTGAGAACCAACAAGCCTCAGCTGTCCCAAGCTAAGTTATTACCCAACTAGCTGACCATTGGTGAATTTAAACAGAATTCAGAATTTTGATTGGATTTGGGTTCCGTTTCCACGTGGGGTTTGAGAAAGAAAGACCCGAGGAAAGGAGGGCGCTCTGCAATCTGTGAATCGCCCTTCTGTCAGTCTGCCATTCGATTGCGTGTCTTTGTAATGAAGATTTCTACTGTCTTTGAGAGGCAGATTCAACCATTTTAACTTTGCCCTTGTTCTCATTTTGTAAGCTAGCAATACTCTACAATGTTCTTATTTTTTCTGTTGGAAACGTGTAAGAGATGTGTCTTGTCTTTTAAATAAATTTTAAAGAGAACTTTCTTGTTGTACTGTGTGCCATTCTGCGGGGAAAGCCTGAGTCCAGAGCCTACCATTTAGCCGCCTACTGAACCTGTGGAATTTCTGCCTGCATTTTGTGGAAGCAACTTGCAGGGTGGGGCAGCCGGTAACTAGGAAAAATAACCTTCTCCCTTGGGATCCCCTGCTGGAGTCTTCCTTTGCAAGGAAATCCTGAAAGCAGGAATCCCTGGCGTCAAGTGCGGTTCTGGAAGAGAAGGGCCAGCAAGAAGGAACTTTTTATCATATGTGGTGGGAATGTAAAAAAGGTGAAAAACCTCTGGGAAATGATATATAATGAGATGGAAAAAATGTTGAAATATACATTCATTAAAAAACCAGAAGGCATTGTAGGGAATGATATAAATAGAAATGATTGTAAGCTGTTTTTGTATGCAATGATAGAATATTGTTGGCACAAAAACAGAAGCAAGAAGAATTGCCAACGAAAGAAGATTGGAGGACGAAATGGATGGACTATGGAAACTAACGGGAAGAATCCGAAACCGGCGGGACCAGAGATTCACATAAGATTGGCGTAAATTTAGGGACTATTTGAAAAGTAATTGTGACGACCAGATTGCAGGAAGTTTTGTAAGGGGAATAATTTGAATTCTTGCATTACTGAACGAAAAGGATGACGTTAGTTATGATCATTCAAGGCAACATGAATTTAAGATACAGATAGGTAGCCGTGTTGGTCTGCCATAGTCAAAATAAAAAAAATCCTTCCAGTAGCACCTTTAAGACCAACTGTCAGGGGTTCAGGAGCAGAGGCACAGGAAAGGGAGGAAATAGAGAGCGAGGGGGAGGAGTCCGAAGGAAATGTTAGCGATGACAGCGGTCCGAGGTCTCTGAGTCTTTCCAGCGAATCGGAAGATTCACAGAAAGGGGCTCCCATGGTCAGAGCAAGGGGGGTGCCGAGGGGGACACCCCAGGAAGAAGGGGCCAGAGGGGACTCAGAGAGCAGCAGTTGGAAATCAGGACCAGCGTCCACACCAGAGTGCAGTAGGGGAGAGGAGTCCCAGGCATCGGGATCGGGCGGCGCACTGCCAGTGGGAGGACATGAGTCAGGATTGGCCACGCCTCCATCGGGGAGCGAGGAAACGGTCGAGAGAAAGGTTGAAGGCTGGGCGCGCGCGCCAAGTTCAAATGTACAGGAGGGCGGCGCAGTTGGCAGCCCGGATAGGGAGCCAGGTCCCAAAGCCCGCCGAAAAGAGGGGGAGGAGTCAGGGGGGTCAACGTCAGCGTCAGAAGAATCCAGGAAGGAAGGGACCCCAGGGGGTAGCAGGACCCAGAGGAGAAAGGAGAGACGGAAGAGGTGGAGTAAGGCTAGAATCTTAAACTGGTGTACAGGGGGCGGAGATTCAGATGGAGCTTCGCCGATCTAACCCCTAGACGTAGAGCTGGGGCGCTGCGGCTTGAAAATGGAAACTGTACTTCAATAAAGACTTTTGTACATTACTGCCGGCTAGCGTTGGTCCTCTGTGAGCTGGGACCTGGAGCCAGCTCTGACACCAACTAAGTTAGTTCTTGGTATGAGCTTTCGTGTGCAAGCACACTTGTGTATCTGAAGAAGTGTGCTTGCACACGAAAGCTCATACCAAGAACTAACTTAGTTGGTCTTAAAGGTGCTACTGGAAGGATTTTTTTTATTATGAATTTAAGAAACGCAGAAGAAATGATAAAAATGGGAGATCATCAGAGCGGCTGATGGAAGTCCAAAAAGATTGTATAAGAGGTGAAATTTGGTGGAATGTATGTTGATTCTTATGTTTTAAAATGAATAAAAATTATTCTGTTCAGGAGGCTGTTGTAAGGACAAGGCTGACTCATGCTGTAAACAAAAAAAATGCCCTTTTCCCTTATGGGGTATCCAAGAGCCCATATAGAGTCCTTACATAGGTTCCCTATTGATAGGAGAAAATAACAGAGGCCAACCAGAGAATATTGAGAAGCAAAGCAGCTAGTAAGCTTGATCTTTATTGATCTGTTGCAACAGGGTGCTCCCCTCACACGCAGGGGAGGAGGGGGACCCACAAAAATGTTGTGCAAGGGCTTATAAAGACTTTTGAAATTCCCATCCTGTAGATCAAGACCACTCCCCAGAAACATCATGCATACATTACAGGAGGGGTGCAACCTAAGACCACCCCTCAGATACATCCCACCTACATCACAGAAATTTAAATGTTGTTTTTCTCTTGTCCTTGTTTATCTCCTGTCTGGCAGGTTACTTGATTGGATTTCCTGAGGAGCCTGGGGAGGCTTTTCCACTTTGACCATGCAGAGAAACATTTGCTCAGTTTAGGAATCAAAATGGTTCCAGGTTGGCTTTCCTGTGCTGATCTATGTACGTGTGGTTATGAACGTTGCCATATATCTAAGACCATAAAATTCCTATTACAAGGCAAAGTGAAGTGGCTGCCTCAGGTAGCAGATCCCCAAGTGGCAGAGTGAGACAGAGAGTTCTGAACCACAGGACTGAATCTCTTGAGATGCAGGAAGGATGAGAGTTGGACTTTCCACCGCAGCCTGGTCCTGATTTGGGTGTGTAACTAATTCACTTGAGCACCTACAAACCACCAGGTCCAAGAAAAACTAGCTTTAACTAACAGGCACCTGCAAAGGTTTAGGGTGGTGTAGTGAAGTTAGGAAATTTCAATAGACCAACTTTGGTCAAGTAGAAGGAAAGTATTATGGGAAGACCAAAGGCCAAAGGATTTATGGGGAATGTGTCCTTGTTACTTTAAGCTGGAGACTAGCAGTCTCTGGGAGTATCCGCCCTCCCTTCCCCACAGGTGGGCGGGGTTTGTGGCACCAAGCGAGGCTCACCTGGGCGGGTGCCACCCACCTGCTTGAGCTGGCCTTTGACCCGCCCTCGGCCAGGGAGGACAATGGACGGCCGGCCAGGGGTGGGCCTAAGGCCAAAAGAAAAGAGGCTGACCCCTGAGCTCAAGCCTCTTTTGCTGTTAGTGATTAGTAGTAATTTAACACCTGGTTTTTAAGCAGCGTCCCTGTGTGAACAAGGGTTATCAAGCCTCTTACAGGAGAAAAGGAACTGGTGTGTCTCTGAGAAATTTAGGGAGGAAATCTTTGATCCAAGGTCTTGAGAACAAACAAGCCTCAGCTGTTCCAAGCAAACTAGCTGACCATTGGTGAATTTAAAATTAATCCAGAATTTGAGTTTCGATTCCACGTGGGGTTTTAGAAAAGAAAGACCCTAGGAAAGGAGCTTTGAGTGTACGCTGCAATCCGCGAATCGCCCTTCTGTCAGTCGTTTTGCTACCTTTGATTGCGTGTCTTTCTAATGAAGATTTCTTTGAGAAATCTTTGAGAGGCAGATTCAACCATTCTAAAGTTGCCCTTGTTCTCATTTTGTAAGTATGTTAGCTACCAATACTCTACCATGTTCTTATTTTTTCTGTTGGAAACGTATAAGAGATGTGCCTGCTTTTTACGTCTGTTTCCTTTCCCATGCCTAAGTAGGCTTGTGCCCAATGACACTAAGGAACAAAGCACAGCCCATACAGAGAAATATAAGTGGGCCTGATTTCTTTCAGATGTACTGAAAGTGTAGGAGTATAAAACAGGAACAATAAAGTGGCTACCAGGGAAGGGGAAGTAGTTGGCCATCATACAACTAACTGGAAGGTATGTTTTACTGTTTCTTCTTTCTGAAGCACATTTCAAAGAATCATATGATGCTACATATATATCTATATCTGGAAGGGACCTCAAGGGTCATCCAGTCCAGCCCACTGCAAGGCAGGAATATGCAGGAGAATAACCACTAACCTTGGTTGTGCTGTCAGTGTTCCCTATGAAATGGCACTTTTATGGCAATTTAAACTGCAGCTGCAAGTTGCGCCATGAAGCACACCTTGCCATCCCCTTTTGCTGACTGGGAGCGGAGGAGGTGCTGCTTACAGTCTCCCCAGGAGCATTTCAACAGTCAGGAGGAGGCCTGAAGCCTTCGGGGGGATTGTACATCTGCTAAGAACATTTAACGCTATTTCTCTCTCTTCTTTCTGAAGCCCTTTCCAAAGAATAATGATGGTATATAAACCTCTGGAAGGGACCCCAAGGGTCATCCAGTCCAACCCGCTGCAACACAGGAACATGCAGGAGTCCCTTACGGGGAACAATCCTGCAACCTTGGTTGTGCAGCAAATGTTGCCCTCTTAAAGAGCACTTTGAAGGCTGCTTAGGTATAGTTCAGGGATCCACACCTCTCCTGCAGCTGCAAGTTCATCCACGAAGCAAACATGGCCATGCACTATTCTTGACTGGAAACAGAGGAGGTGCTGCTTACATCCTCCCTGGGAGCATTTAAACAGTCAGGGGGAGGCGCTGACCCTGACCCCTAAGCCTAACCCCAACCCTAACCATGACCCAAACCTCAACGCCTACACATACCTCAGCAGACTTACAACTTCTGACCTTTGTCAAAGGTAAAGGGAGCCTTCGGGGTGATTGTACTTATGCTAAGAACATTTATACCTCCAGAAAAAGGAAACAACCGTGAGCCTGCTCTAAAGAAATGCTCATGAGTGTATAAAGCGGGGTTTTTTTTAGAACACCTCTCTTAACATTACAAACTGCTGCAAATTTCCAAAACGCATACATCCGTGCCAGTATTTGTCAATGTAAATGATTCAACTGGCTTTTGGTTTTGGCCCCTGTTGCAGGGGCTCAGCCCACTTAGTCTCCTGCCATTGGGGCTCTCAGCCTATGTGTATAGCAGGGGGGGGGGGACAGTCTTCAATCTTTGCAGTTGATTTTTAAGGGCTGACACAACCACCCCCAAACTGTATTAAGACAGTATTAAACGCCAAGGATTCAATTTTTTGACAGACCGTGGGAAAGTGCCATCTCCCTGACCATCGAGGAATAGAGACTGATCTCTGGGAGGTTGCCAGGGTTACGGGTGTGAGGAGAGGAAAAGAGAGACTTCACCCAGCTGTTTGAGCTGAAATCCACCTTTGGAGAAGGCAGGCTGGACCTCTGGAAAGGACCAGGCCTTGTGGAGGTGTAGGGACTGTGTGGTCTTACCCATTTAGAGAGATTCCTAGGTATTTCCCACCGTTCCCTTTACTCCTTGCTGCTAAGAATCTTTCCCGGTGGATGGAAGTGGACTTAGGCAGATGTAGCATTCGACATTTAGGAATAAAGCAGAGCCCATGCAGGCAACCCACCTTTTGCAACTGCATGGAGATGTCTGGGAGCTGCCTTGCCTCTTTTTCTTGCCTTTCCTTTGGCGGCCACGCTGCTGGGCAAATCAGATGTTTGGTTAAAGGAGACGTTTGGATCTTGTGCCCAAAGATACCCTTTCCCCCTCTCGCCCCTCTTCTCCCTCCGTCAGGCAAAACTTCCCCCATCCTTCTCCTCCCCTCTTTTTGGGAGAAAGAATTCAGAATGGCCCCTAGAGACCTGAGAAATAACGGGGGAGGGGGCAGATTTTTTTCAGAAGAACTAAAAGAGGGGTCCGTGTAAAAGGAGGCACAGGATCTGCCAAGCTCAAATTAATGTACAAGGAATAATACGGTAACTCACAGAAAACGAGGTGACTAACCCCAACCCTAATAATGACCCAAACCTTACAACAGCAGACTTACAACTTCTGACCTTTGTCAAAGGTAAAGGGAGCCCAGACCATTAGGTCCGGTCGTGGCAGACTCTGGGGTTGCGGCACGCATCTCGCTTTATTGGCCGGTGTACAGCTTACGGGTCATGTGGCCAGAAGGACTAAGCTGCTTCTGGCGAACCAGAGCAGCACACGGAAACGCCGTTTACCTTACCGCCGCAGCAGTACCTATTTATCTCCTTGCACTTTGACGTGCTTTCGAACTGCTAGGTTGGCAGGAACAGGGACCCAGCAACAGGAACTCAGCCCGTCGCGGGGATTAGAACCGCCGACCTTCTGATCGGCAAGTCCTAGGCTCTGTGGTTTAACCCACAGTGCCATCCGCATAATTTAAAGGAATGCTATTAGTATTTCTTCTTTCTGAAGCACATTCAAAAGATTCGTATGATGCTGCATATATATCTATATATGGAAGGGACCCCAAGGGTCATCCAGCCCAACCCACTGCAAGGCAGGAATATGTAGGAGAACCACCAACCTTGGTTGTACTGTCAGTGTTCCCTATGATATGGCACTTTTCAGGCAATTTAAATTGCAGCTGCAAGTTGCGCCATGAAGCACCCCTTGCCATCCCCTTTTGCTGACTGGGAGCGGAGGAGGTGCTGCTTACAGTCTCCCCAGGAGCATTTCAACAGTCAGGAGGAGGCCTGAAGCCTTCCGGGGGATTGTACATCTGCTAAGTACATTTATGCCTCCAGAAAAGGAAACAACCATGAGCCTGCACTAAGGGAATGCTCATGAGTGTATAAAGTGTTTTTCTTTAGAACACCTCTCTTAACATTACAAACTGCTGCACATTTCCAAAATGCATACATCTGTGTCAGTATTTGTCAGTGTAAATGATTCAACTGGCTTTTGGTTTTGGCCCCTGTTGCAGGGGCTCAGCCCACTTAGTCATGTGCCATTGGGGCTCCCAGCCTATGTGCAGAGCGGGAGACAGTCTTAAATCTTTGCACAGTTGATTTTTAAGGGCTGACACACACAAACACCTCCCCCAACTGCATTAAGACATTACTAAATGCTAAGGTTTCCATTTTTTGGAGGGACAACCAGCTGTTTGAGCTGAAATCCACCTTTGGAGTAGGCAGGCTGCACCTCTGGAAAGGACCAGGTCTTGTGAAGGTGTAGGGACTGTGCAGTCTTACCCATTTAGAGAGATTCCTAGGTATTTCCCACCATTCCTTTTGCTCCTTCCTGCTAAGAAGCTTTTCCAGTGGATGGAAGTGGACTTAGGCAAATGTAGCATTCGACATTAAGGAATAAAACAGAGCCCATACAGGCAACCCATATTTGCACATTTGTCTGGGAGCTGCCTTGCCTCTTTTTCTTCTCTTTCCTTTGGCTGCCACGCTGCTGGGCGAATCAGGTGTTTCGTTAAAGGCAGAGCGTTCTCTCCATCTCCCCCTTCTGCCCTGAAGTGGGGCAGGGAAGCCCACTTACTTCAGGAACCCTCGTTTCCCCCCAACCTTTCCTTTTCCATGAGTAAATAGGCTTGTGCCCGAAACATATGGGTGATAATAAATCCACAAAATCTGACATTAAGGAACGAAGCACAGCCCATACATAGAACTATAAGTGGGCCTGATTTCTTTCAGATGAACTGAAAGAGTAGGAGTATAAAACAGGCATCCATCATTTGTATTGCTATGCAAGAAAGAATAAACTAGCTGGCAAGGAAGGGGAAGTGGTTGGCCATCATACAACTAACCTGGAGGTATGTTTTTCTGTTTCTTCTTTGTGTGGCACTTTCCAGCTCTTAGGAATATGCAGGCGTCCCTTATGGAGATCCCCCTGCAACCTTGGTGTTCACAGTCCCATTAACTGTTAGGTGTCACAGCCTAAGGTGAGGCAACATTGCCATCATACAACTTACTTCTGTTTCTTCTTTCTGAAGCACATTCCAAAGAATCATATGGTGCTGCATATATGTATCTATATCTGGAAGGGACCCCAAGGGTCATCCAGCCCAACCAGCTGCTAGGCAGGAATATGCAGGAGAATAACCACTAACCTTGGTTGTGCCGTCAGTGTTGCCCTATTAAATGGCACTTTTATGGCAATTTAAACTGCAGCTGCAAGTTGCGCCATGAAGCACACCTTGCGATCCCCTTTTGCTGACTGGGAGCGGAGGAGGTGCTGCTTACAGTCTCCCCAGGAGCATTTCAACAGTCAGGAGGAGGCCTGAAGCCTTCGGGGGGATCGTACATAAGCTAAGAACATTTAACACTATTTCTCTTTCTTCTTTCTGAAGCCCTTTCCAAAGAATAATGATGGTATATAAACCTCTGGAAGGGACCCCAAGGGTCATCCAGTCCAACCCGCTGCATCGCAGGAACATGCAGGAGTCCCTTACGGGGAACAATCCCGCAACCTTGGTTATGCAGCAAATGTTGCCCTCTTAAATGGCACTTTGAAGCCTACTTCAGGGATCTACCCCTCTCCTACAGCTGCAAGTTCAGCCAGGAAGCAAACATAGCCACCCACTATTCTTGACTGGAAACAGAGGAAGTGCTGCTTGCATCCTCCCTGGGAGCATTTCAACAGTCAGGGGGAGACCCTGACCCTGACCCCTAAGCCAAACCCTCTCCCTAACCCCGACCCTAACCCCTAGACTTACAACAGCAGACTTACAACTTCTGACCTTTGTCAAAGGTAAAGGGACCCCTGACCATTAGGTCCAGTCGTGGCTGACTCTGGGGTTGCGACACATATCTCGCTTTATTGACCGGCGTACAGCTTCCGGGTCATGTGGCCAGCATTACTAGGCCGCTTCTGGCGAACCAGAGCAGCGCATGGAAACGTCGTTTTACCTTCCCCCCGGAGCGGTACCTATTTATCTCCTTGCACTTTGATGTGCTTTCGAACTGTTAGGTTGGCAAGAGCAGCCACCGAGCAACGGGAGCTCACCGCGTCGCAGGGATTGGAACCGGCAACCTTCTGATCGGCAAGTCATAGGCTCTGTGCTTTAACCCACACCGCCACCCACGTCTGTTCTTTCTGACCTTTGACCCCTAGTCACAAACTAGATTTTCCATGGCCTTTTTTACTCCAACCCCAAATTGTCCAGGTTGTTGTGCACCTGTCTAGAAGTACCATTTTCATTAGGGAAAACATCTCATGAATAGACTTTCCTGCACCTGCAGCCTCAGGTGTGCATTGCAGGACACACCCAAAACAAAACTGTCTTCCTGACCCAGGGGTTAGGGGAATTAGGGTTAGGAGATGAAGACTATACTTTTTTGGAAGCCTGTTTATTCTGGCTCGTTTCTACAGTTGTGTATGCAGCTGCACACTGGTGTTGGTGAAGGAAACCGCAGACCGATCCTGGTGAAACCACACTGCTTTAGGAGACAGGGGTCCATCCCAACGCTCACCCTCTCAAACCCAGAGGATGCCTGGACAATTTGGCTCCTACCGTTCTCAGTATGGGTGCTCCTCCTCTTCCGGGTAGGCGCTGGAGGTGGGATGAAGACCTTGTCTGTCATGATTAGGGAGGGAAGACAGATTAGGGGGGAGAAGGCAGAGTGTTCTCTCCATCTCCCCCTTCTGCAGGGAATCCCACTCACTTCAGGAACCCTCATTTTTCCCCGCCCATCCGTTTTCCATGCATAAATAGGCTTGTGCCCGAAACATATGGGTGATAATAAATCCACAAAATCTGACATTAAGGAACAAAGCACAGCCCATACAGAGAAATAACAGTGGGCCTGATTTCCTTCAGATGAACTTAAAGAGTAGGAGTATAAAACAGGCATCCATCATATGTATTGCTATGCAAGAAAGAATAAAGTAGCTGGCAGGGAAGGGGAAGTGATTGGCCATCATACAACTAACCGTATGTTTTTCTGGTTATTCTTTGTGGAGCACTTTACAGCAGGGCATCCCTTAGGTGTCACAGCCTAAAGTGAGGCTACTTGACCACCATAAAGATAAAGGGACCACTGAACATTAGGTCCAGTCGTGGCCGACTCAGGGGTTGCGGCACTCCTCTTGCTTTATTGGCCGAGGGAGCTGGCGTATATAAACCTCTGGAACGGACCAGAAGGGTCATCCAGTATAACCCACTGCATCACAGGAACATGCAAGTCCCTTACGGGGAAGAATCCTGCAACCTTGGTTGCACAGCAAATGTTGGCCTCTTAAATGGCACTTAAAAGGCTGCTTAAGTAAAGTTCAGGGATCTACACCTCTCCTGCAGCTGCAAGTTCAGCCATGAAGGAAACATGGCCATACACTACTCTTGACTGGAAACACAGTAAGTGCTGCTTAAATCCTCCCACGCCCTGACCCTGACCCCTAAGCCCAAGCCTCTCCCTAACCCCGACCCTAACAGTGACCCAAACCTCAACCCCAAGACTTACAACAGCAGACTTACAACTTCTTGACCTTTGTCAAAGGTAAAGGGACCCCTGTGCCACCCGCATCCCATAACTTAAAGGAATGCTATTTCTGTTTATTCTTTCTGAACCACATTCCAAAGAATCATATGATGCTGCATATATATCTATATATGGAAGGGACCCCAAGGGTCATCCAGCCCAACCCACTGCTAGGCAGGAATATGCAGGAGAATAACCACTAACCTTGGTTGTGCCGTCAGTGTTGCCCTATTAAATGGCACTTTTATGGCAATTTAAACTGCAGCTGCAAGTTGCGCCATGAAGCACACCTTGCGATCCCCTTTTGCTGACTGGGAGCGGAGGAGGTGCTGCTTACAGTCTCCCCAGGAGCATTTCAACAGTCAGGAGGAGGCCTGAAGCCTTCGGGGGGATCGTACATAAGCTAAGAACATTTAACACTATTTCTCTTTCTTCTTTCTGAAGCCCTTTCCAAAGAATAATGATGGTATATAAACCTCTGGAAGGGACCCCAAGGGTCATCCAGTCCAACCCGCTGCATCGCAGGAACATGCAGGAGTCCCTTACGGGGAACAATCCCGCAACCTTGGTTATGCAGCAAAAGTTGCCCTCTTAAATGGCATTTTGAAGCCTACTTCAGGTAAAGGGACCCCTGTGCCACCCGCATCCCATAACTTAAAGGAATGCTATTTCTGTTTATTCTTTCTGGACCACATTCCAAAGAATCATATGACCCTGCATTTATATCTGTATCTGGAAGGGACCCCAAGCGTCATCCAGCCCAGCCCACTGCAAGGCAGGAATATGCAGGAGAACCACCAACCTTGGTTGTGCTGTCAGTGTTGCCCTATGAAATCTCACTTTTAAGGCACTTTAAACTGCAGCTGTAAGTTGCGCCATGAAGCACCCCTTGCCATCCCCTTTTGCTGACTGGGAGCGGAGGAGGTGCTGCTTACAGTCTCCCCAGGAGCATTTCAACAGTCAGGAGGAGGCCTGAAGCCTTCAGGGGGATTGTACATCTGCTGAGAACATTTATGCCTCCAGAAAAGGAAAAAACCATGAGCCTGCTCTAAGGGAATGTTCATGAACGTATAAAGTGCTTATCTTTAGAACACCTCTCTTAACATTAGAAACTGCTGCAAATTTCCAAAACGCATACAAATACGTGCCAGTATTTGTCAATGTAAATGTAATCAATGTACATGACTTGTAAATGTAAGTGATTCAACTGGCTTTTGGTTTTGGCCCCCGTTGCAGGGGCTCAGCCCACTTAGTCTTGTGCCATTGGGGCTCCCAGCCTATGTGTATAGCGGGGGGGACAGTCTTCAATCTTTGCAGTTGATTTTTAAGGGCTGACACAACCACCCCCAAACTGTATTAAGACAGTATTAAATGCTAAGGATTCGATTTTTTGACAGACCGTAGGAAAGTGCAATCTCCCTAACCATCGAGGAATAGAGAGTGTTCTCTGGGAGGTTGCCAGGGTTACGGGTGTGAGGAGAGAAAAACAGAGACTTCACCCAGCTGTTTGAGCTGAAATCCACCTTTGGAGAAGGCAGGCTACACCTCTGGAAAGGACCAGGCCGTGTGGAGGTGTAGGGACTGTGCGGTCTTACCCATTTAGAGAGATAGCTAGATACTGCCCACCATTCCCTTTGCTCCTTGCTGCTAAGAATCTTTTCCAGTGGATGGAAGTGCACTTAGGCAGATGTAGCTGCCTTTTGTAACTTCATGGAGATGTCTGGGAGCTGCCTTGCCTCTTTTTCTTCTTTGTCCTTTGGCTGCCACGCTGCTGGTGAATCAAGTGTTTGGTTGAAGGAGCTGTTTGGATCTTGTGCCCAAAGATCCCCTTTCCTGCTCTCGCCCCAAAAGGCAGCATCAGGAGGGCCCTGGCACTGGCACCTTTGGGGCACTGGCATCTGGTCTGAAAAGATCCCCTCTTCCCCCTCCCTCTGTTCGGCGAAACTTCCCCCTTCCTTGTCCTCCCCCTTTTTGGGAGAATGAATTCAGCACAGCCCTTTGAGACCTGAGAAATATCAGGGGGGTGGATTATTTCAAGAACTGAAAGAGGGGTCCGTGTCAAAACAGGCACAGGATCTGCCAAGCTCAGATTAATGTGCAAGGAATAATAAAGATGCTTACAGGAAGCGAAGTGACTATCCCATCATACAACTAACTGTAAAGAACGCTATTTCTCTTTCTTCTTTCTGAAGCCCTTTCCAAAGAATGATGGTGGTATATAAACCTCTGGAAGGGACCCCAAGGGTCATCCAGTCCAACCCGCTGCATCGCAGGAACATGCAGGAGTCCCTTACGGGGAACAATCCTGCAACCTTTGAAGGCTACTTAGGAAGCAAACATAGCCGTCCACTATTCTTGACTGGAAACAGAGGAAGTTCTACTTACATCCTCCCTGGGAGCATTTCAACAGTCAGGGGGAGACCCTGACCCCTAAGCCTAACTCCAAGCCTCTCCCGAACCCTGACCCTAACAAAAACCCAAACCCAAACCCCTAGACTTACAACAGCAGACTTACAACTTCTGACCTTTGTCAAAGGTAAAGGGACCCCTGACCATTAGGTCCAGTCGTGGCCGACTCTGGGGTTGCTCCACACATCTCGCTTTATTTGCCAGTGTACAGCTTCCAGGTCATGTGGCAAAACATGACTAAGTAGTTGGCCATCATACAACTAACCTGGAGGTATGTTTCTGTTTCTTCTTTGTGTGGCACTTTCCAGCTCTTAGGAATATGCAGGCGTCCCTTATGGAGATTCCCCTGCAACCTTGGTGTTCACAGTACCAAAAGGTGTTAGCATTTAACTTGTTAGGTGTCACAGCCAAAAATGAGGCACCTTTGCCATCATACAACTAACTTAAAGGAATGCTATTTCTGGTTCTTATTTCTGAAGCACAATCCAAAGAATCATATGATGGTGTATATATCTAACTGGAAGGGACCTCAAGGGTCATCCAGCCCAACCCACTGCTAGGCAGGAATATGCAGGAGAATAACCACTAACCTTGGTTGTGCCGTCAGTGTTGCCCTATTAAATGGCACTTTTATGGCAATTTAAACTGCAGCTGCAAGTTGCGCCATGAAGCACCCCTTGCCATCCCCTTTTGCTGACTGGGAGCGGAGGAGGTGCTGCTTACAGTCTCCCCAGGAGCATTTCAACAGTCAGGAGGAGGCCTGAAGCCTTCGGGGGGATTGTACATCTGCTGAGAACATGTATATCTCCAGAAAATGAAACAACCATGAGCCTGCTCTAAGGGAATGCTCATGAGTGTATAAAGTGCTTTTTTTTTTTTTAGAACACCACACTTAACATTACAAACTGCTGCAAATTTCCAAAATGCATACATACGTGCCAGTATTTGTCAATGTAAACGATTCAATTGGCTTTTGGTTTTGGCCCCTGTTGCAGGGTCTCAGCCCACTTAGTCTTGTGCCATTGGGGCTCCCAGCCTATGTGCATAGCAGGGGAGAGTCTTAAATCTTTGCTTCACCCCTGCTGTAGTGCACATTGCACAGCTGATTTTTAAGGGCTGACACAAAGAAACACACACACCCCAACTGTATTCTGAAGCACTTTCCAAAGAATCATATGATGTTGGGTGAGTGGGTGAGTATATATTGGGAAGGGACCCCAAAGGTCATCCAGTCCAACCTGCTACAAGGCAGGGATTTGTGCATGGCTGAGGGATCCACACTTCTCCTGCAGCAGCAAGTTAATTTACGCCATGAAGCCCCCCTTGCCATCCCCTTTTGCTGACTGAGAGCAGAGGAAGGGCTGCTTACAGCCTCTCCAGGAGCATTTCGACAGTCAGGAGCAGGCCTGAAGTTCTTGGGTGATTGCACATATGCTAACAACATTTATACCTCCTGGCAAAGGAAAAACCATGAGCCTACTCTGAAGGCTCATAAATGTGGAAAGTGCTTTTCTTTAGAGCAGAGCACCTCTCTTAACATTGCAAGCTGCTGCAAATGTCCAAAACTGGTGTGAAGTTGCTGGTTTGTAAATATTAACTATTCCGACTTTATTGATCTGAATTACTCAAATGGCTTCTAGTGCTGGCCACTACAGCAGGGGCTGATCCCCATTTATTTTTGTGGTGTTCAATTCAGAGTATCTGCTCAAAAAATCAAACAGAAAGTAATGAAGGGTTGCCATGAAGGCTGGGGGGAGGCGGCAAACTGGGTCTTCTAGACCCAAACTGGGTTTTGGGATGCTCCATTAGACAAAGCCAGCTCACTGCCTTCTCTAATTCACTGGGCTTGCTTGCAAATTAATTATCTTTTTTAATTTATGCCTCTTCCAAAACATTTATCTTAAGATTTAACGTGCAAGTGTACCACTTTGGGATGCTAATTATTCTCCAGTTGGATTATGTGGATAAATCGATAGGTGAAAGAATCGGTGCCTTGAGTAATTACCTGGTTAAAGCAATGGTTCATCTGAAGAAATTAAGTTTTCAACACATTGCTTTGTCGCCTTTAGATAGCCTAACAAGAAAAGGAATAGGAGACAAACCTCACCAACATGGGTGAAGCCAGGAGGTGCTGGCCTACCCCAATCAAATAAATAAAATTATTTTACTGTATTTTTACTGTACTGTACTGTGGTGGTTAGGGGGGATGAGGCCAAGCCCCACTTGGGTGGGTGTGATAGATCAAGAGTGGGGTTGTTTAAAAATGTCCTTAAATGTTATATATTAATATGTTTTTCTATTTTTTCCCTTTTACCTTCATGACTTTTCCTCCATCTCCTCTTCTCCCTTCATCATTTCCTCCTCCTCCTCCTTTTCAGAACAGGAATTCAGCAGAGCAGACCTAAGAAATATCAATAATGTCAATTATTTTCACAAGCAGGGAAAGAGGGATCCATGTCAAAGCAAACATATAATATGTCCAGCCCAGATTGCAGTGGAAGAAAGCATCAAGTGGGAAAGGAGCCAGCGTACGACTAACTGGAAGAAATTTGTTTTTCTTCTTGATTTTTTCTTGTTTCTTCTTTCTGAAGCACTTTCCCAAGAATCATATAATGGTACATCTAGCTGGAAGGGACCCCAAGGGTCTTCCAGTACAACCCGCTGCAAGACAGGAGTATGCGAAGGAACCACAAGGGTTCATTTAATAATAATAAAAATAGTAATAAGTGAAAGAATTGGTATCTTGAGGAATTAGCTGGTTACAAAAGCACCGCTTCAAGCAGTGCTTCATCTGAACAACACACTGTTCAGGTACAGTTTCCAAGACATTAAAGGCGGCCTGAGGGGGAAAGCAATGGAGATCTGAACTCACAGCCAGTTCCTCTGGAGTTGCTGCAGCCAAGGGGAGCTTCCCTGCCCCAATTCCAATAAATAAAAATACTATAATGTTAAGGCTTAGGGGGGAAGAGGCCGTGTCCCACTTGGGTGGGTGTAATTTATAATAAAAATAATTTAACTTTAACTCATTATTAATAAATTATTAATTATTATTAATAATAATAATGAATTACTCTTTCCCAGCCACCAACAGAAATTTTTAAAAAACGATAAAACATCATATACTACAAACTTCCCTCAGCTTTTTATAATAAAAACAATAATTTAAAAATTAACGATAATAATAATGTATTACTCTTTCCCAGCCAGCCACAGAAAACTTTAAAAGCGATAAAACTTAGTATACTACAAATCTCCCTAACCCTTTTATAATAAGAACCATTATAATAATGCTAACAATTTAAAAATGAAGGATAATCCTCATTTATTCCCCTTCCCCAACAGAATATTAAAATATTCGACAAAACGTAATATATTACAAACTTCAACCAAGCCTTTCTAATAATGATACTAATAATAATTGAAAAATCAATTGTGATAATCCTTTATTATTATTTCCCGCCCGCTCCCAACAGAAGACAGTCCTAAAAGCACGACCAAACTCACGCGCTGCCTTCACGCAAATGGCGAGGGAAACGCTGAGGAGAACACGCGCCCAAGGCCTGGCCCCGCCCACAGCCCGACCTGGGATTGGCCCAAAGGCCGACCTATCGCCGCGAGCGAGGGCGTTCCTAGGGCGGCCATTTTGGACGAGGGCAACGGGACGGGAAAGAAGGGGGGCACAAAGGGCAGAAGAGGCGCCACCGCCGCCATGTTGGTGAAGGGCCGTCGGCGGCGATAGGTCGGCCTTTGGGCCAATCCCAGGCCGGGCGGTGGGCGGGGCCAGCGGTTTCCCGCGTTTTCTCCCAGCTGTTTCTCAGCTGCTTCTCCTCAGCTGTTTCCCACGCCCTTTGGGCGCCTTTTTCCTACTGGGAAACAGCAATCAAGGGTTATTAGCATTACTTTTTCAATTATTTTTATTATTAGAAAAGGCTTAGGAAAGTTTGCAATATAGTATGTTTTGTCGCGTTTTTAATATTCTGTTGAGAGTGGCTGGAGAAGGGGAATAAATGAGAATTATCCTTCATTTATAAGTTGCTATCATTATTATAATGGTTAGTCTGTTGAAAGGGTGAGGAAAGTTTGTAGTATATTGTCTTATCGTTTTTTTTAAATATTCTGTTGGTGGCTGGGAAAGAGTAAAAAATTATTACTACATTAAATGTAAAATTATTATTATTATTAATCACACCCACCCAAGTGGGACACAGCCTCTTCACCCCCTAAGGCTTAACACTATAGTATTTTTATTTATTTGAATTGGGGGGGCGAGCTCCCCTTGGCTACAGCAACTCCAGAGGAACTGGCTGTGATAATTATTATTATTATTATTATTATTTATATAAAATAAAAGTTCAGATCTCCATTGCTTTCCCCCTCAGGCCGCCTTTAATGTATCAGAAACTGGACCTGAACAGTGTATTGTGCAGATGAAGCACTGCTTGGTTTTGTAACCAGCTAATTCCTCCAGATCCCAATTCCTCCACTTCTTCTTCTTCTTCTTCTTATTATTATTATTATTAATTGAACCCTTGTGGTTCCTTCGCAGAGTCCTGCCTTGCGGCGGGTTGGACTGGGTGACCCTTGGGGCCCCTTCCAGCTAGATGCACCATTACCGTATATGATTTTTGGAAAAGTGACTCAGAAAAAATAAAGAAAAGGGCATTTCTTCCATTTAGTCGTCTGCTGGCTCCTTTCCCACTTGATTCTTCCTTCCACTGCAATAATTTAACATTTAATGATAATATTTCCCAGCCACCAAAAGAATATTTTAAAAAATGATAAAACATAATATACTACAAATTTCCCTAACCCTTTTATAGTACGAACAACTATAATAATAACGGTAACAATTTAAAAATTAATGATAATCATAATATATTACCCTTCCGCAGCCTCTGTGGGCTGCTCCCAACAGATTAAAAACACGACACAACATAATAATTGCAAACTTCCCTAAGCCTTTTATAATAATAACAAAAGTAATAATTTAAAAATCAATTATGATAATCCTTTATTATTGCTGGCTCCCAACAGAATACAGTATTAAAAAGACGGCAAAACTTACCAGCTTCCTTCACGTCAAGGGCGCGGGAGACGCTGAGGAGAAAAGGCGCCAAAAGACTGGCCCGCCCAGAACCCGACCTGGGATTGGCCAAAAGGCCGACCTATCGCTGCCGAGATTTTTCTTGTTGCTGTGGTTGCTGGGCGCGTGCGCTGAGCGGGGGGGGGGGGGAGCGGAGCATGACGGGAAAGAGGGAAACGGACCGGAGGCGGAAAGAATGGGCAAAAGACGCGCCACCGCCGCCATGTTGGTTGAGGGCAGTGGGACCTAGCCTGCCGTTGGGTGGCGCTGGTCTCCCTCGTGAAGTGGGCGCCTCGTTGGGGGTCCCTGCGAAGAAGGAAGGCCGGAGCCCCCCCCTAAATCCCCTCCGGGAGGAGTCCCAACAGTGCCTGAGGGGCCCGGGCCTTCCTCTGCTTTCTCATCATCATCATCATCATTAATGATTATCCTCATTATTCGCCTTCTCCTTATTCTCCTCCTCCTCACGGCGTTTCCCTGAGCGCTGCTTCCAAGCTCCCTCAGGAGCAGCCCAGGTAGACTGCCTCTGGGCCAGGAGGCTCCGCCAGAGCAGAAGAGGCGCCTTGGAGGCCAGGCTAGCCCCACAAGGTGGGCTCCTGGCCTCCCAGGGGGTCTTTTGGGGTGCAGGGGTAAAGTCCTGGTATCTGCCTCCGCTCTGCCGGCCTTTGGCCCGCCTCAAGGGTCCTCAAGGGCCATCTTTGACTCCTAGCCAAAAAGTCGACTTTTCCGGGACATTGTTTACTCTGACCCCAGTTTGTCCGGAACTGCCATTTTCATTAGGGAAAAGGTCCCAGAAAGAGACTTTTCCGCATCTGCGGCCTCAGGACACGGGCAAGTGGGCAGTCCGAAAACGGAACTACTGGCCTCTGACCCCTAGTCCAACTGCTGGACCCGCCCACAATCCGACCTGTGATTGGCCAAGAGCCGCGAAAAGAGCGGTCTATTTCCGCCGAGATCCCGCCTCCCCTCCACTTCCAACATGGAAGCGCTTCCGGTGACTGCTTCCCTCTCCCAAAATGGCGCCGGCGGCAACATCCGCCCTGTTTTAACATGGAGACTTCCAATGAACTTTCTTCATTTCATTATTATTATTGAGAAGCGGGATGTCCCTCTTTTCCTTGGAGGCCATGGCTGCTATGGAGAAGCAGCTGCCCAAGGCGACATGGTCCTCGAGGTGCCCCCTTTCGACTCCTCTGAGAGTCGCGGTCAAAGCCGACCTGGGAGGGGCGGGGCTTGTTGCTGAGAGAGGCGGAGCCACGTCACACGCACGCACGCTCGGATGCCGGCCGGCTCGCTCGCGCGTCGCCCGTTTCCCGGCGTGCCTCGCGCGCCCTCCGCGCTCCCCCCCCCCGCCGCTTCTCCCCCCGGTCGCCCAGCGGAGACGCCAAGATGGCGGCCAGCAATTACTACGGCTTCGCGGCCGGCGCCGGAGCCCCGTACAGGTAGGTGGGGAGCAGGGGCTGCGCCTGCGGGGCCAGGGCGGCCGGGGGAGGGGTCTGGACGCGCCCCGCCTCCTCCTCGGCGCGCTCCTGCTCGCTCCTGCACAACAGCCCGGCCAGGTGGGCCGGCGGGGGGGGGGGGCTGGAGCCGGAGCGGCTCTTCCCAGCAAGCCTGGCAGGTAGGCCGGGGGGGGGGCATCGCAGTCCCCTTCTCCTCCCCGTTCGGGTCAGAAGGGGGAAAGGAGGCTGGCAGGACAGATTTCCGCAATGCTGGGCATGCGCTCGCTTCAGCTGCCGGTGCAGCAGCCCTGCCAAGGAGGCTGACGCTGGCGCCCCTTCTCCCTCTCCCCCCTCCTCCAATTATGGTAAGAAAGAGAGGGCAGCTGAGAGGACAGACATCCACATTTCTGAAATTTGCCCAACCTGGTGCCCTCCAGATGTTTTGAACTATAAATCCCATCAGCCCAAGATTGCATGGAAAATAAGGATTATTGAAGTTGTACGTGACACGAAGCCTGGCAACTCCAACCTGGCTATGTGGGAATCGCTTGCAGACGACCGCAGTGCCATTTTCCCTTAGCGGCCACCACTTTTTTCCAACCTCATCAGTCTCTCACCTGTTGTCTTCCTTTTCAGTGCCCAGCCTGCTCCAGCTTACTGCCATCCCGCGACAGCAGCCAGCTACACAGTCCAGCAGAGCCCTGCGATGGAGCACGCTGTGGCCCCCGCCTATACTCCAGCTATACAGGCAGCCAGGTCTGTGGCACCTGCAGCATATGGGGGCTACCAGCCACCGTCAACGCAAGACTACAGTTATGGGACGCGGCAACCAGAGCCAACCCCCCAGCCAACTGTCGCCCAGAACTATCAGGTAGCTGCTAATCAGTATCCTCACATCGGTGGGTTGGGTTTAACACAGGGGAGGCAACTAGCGGCCCTGCAGATGTTGTTAGACTCCAGACCCCTGCTACAACATTGATTCCAAATATCTAGGAATGATGGGAGTGAGGGCCACAGGTGCCCCTTGCCTGATATTTTAGGGGCTGGAATAAAAGTATTTTGCATACTGGTGTTTTCTAATTGTCCTGCTCCATGGGGTGTTCTCTGGGTCTAGGGTCTCAGTCCCAAACACTTCCCAAGAGAATGGGATGCACAGTGCGGCATTACCTCAGCAAGCCATGGCCAGGTCCGGGGAATCGTTCAGCTGTAAGTCCAGGCAAGGGGCAACACAGGAAGGAGGTGGGGGAAGGACCCAGAATCAGGAGCCAGAGATCTGTGTTGTTTCTTGCAAGAGGCACACATTTTGTGAGCTAGTCCCCACCACACGGACCAAAGCCTAACTGCAGCTGCTGGTGGCAAATAAGTTCCTGGGTTGATTCCTCCAGATCTGTGTGATGACTGTGTGAGTCCACATTCTGTTGCTGCTCTTTGGCCAGGACCTTTTGGTGCCAGTGTTCTTGAGGACTGTAGGATGGCTCCACTACCACCTCCTCCTCCTCCTCCAGCAGGTCTCCCACCGGGGCACCCTTACCACTGGATGCAGGAACCTCTGGCACTGGGTGGTCAGGTTTGGCCATAACGAGCAGCTGACTTTCAGGAGAACGGAATGGCAATAGTGAGCCTTTCCATCATATTTCATTGTGGGGTCCAAAGTGTGCATTGTCCCAGGATCCCATATGTGCAGTGGAATGAGGTAGGAGGAGGGGCTGCACCACTTCAGACGACAGAGACTGCTTTATATGCTCCTCCATTGTGTGTGTAAAAGGAGAACAAGGTGGGGGGAGCTCTTTGCAAACTGCTGCGTTAACAGCACCAAAGTGACTTCCCTGGCACACAAGCCTGGCCAGAGCATCTGGAAGTCCTGGGCTGCCCAGATGAGAAGACCCCCCCTTTTGCTTCCCTGATGGGATCAAAAGGAAAGCAGAGCAAGACGTTGGGCACCAGCTGTTGTACAGGGCACCATCCTACTGTCTTAGGGACTCCACTCCAGATTTGTGTCGGGTTTACTCCTGAAGCTTCTCTTCTCCCTTCCCATAGGTGTCAATAAATTCCATGCAGGTTAGTGAGCAGGTTGGCAGGGGAGGGGGAGGACGCCCATCCTTCATCTGGTGGTCTGCTGGAAGAAGGAAGACCTCCTCCATGCTCATCCAGTCCCCTGTAGGCTAATATTTTTTTCAGACTTATAACCTTTGTGGGCTTATTTACAAAGCTGTTGCAGTGAATGTTTTATGTTTCTAATATACACATAATTGTGGGAGAGGGGGAATAGTGAGTGTTCACCATAAGTACAAAAGGGGTTGGAATCTGACCATTCTAAACACGTCTAGTCTGTATCCTTGTTTCAACGAGGCTTGATAAAGAGCTGTGCTGGCTGGGGCTGGACAATGTCTGTTTTAGTTCTTGTATTCATTTCCAAGGCCCTTAGCAACTTGGGTCCAGGTTATTTTAAGGACCCATTAGTGATCCCTGGGATCTTTGGAGGAGTCTCTGTTGGTGATCCCGCATGGCATACAATGATCAGAAGCCATTAATTCAGTGTTTTGGGCCCAAGCCTGTGGAACTCCATCCCACCTGAGATGAAATAGGCATCATCCTTGCTGAACTTAAGGCACATGGCAAAGACTTCCATATTCCAGCAGGCATTTTAATGTAGTGTTTCAGATTATTTGGTTTTATGATGAATTTTTGTTTTATTCTTCACATGGTTGGTTTTTAAGAAAACAACTTAGTCATGCTAATATATGTTACTGGCATCCATCTGTCTCGAGAGACAATGGATTGCCACTCTGGGGGTGAAGTCTAAACGCTGTGTTAGCCGCATCAAAGTGACCTCCCTGGGGCGCAAGCCTGGCCAGTGGTTCTGGGGTTCCTGGGCTGCCCAGACAACAAGACCCCCTTCTTGCTGTCGCTGATGGGGTCCAAAGGAAAGCAGACCAATACATTTGGCTGCAGGAGTTGCTGGAAGGAGGTGTACAAGGTGCCATCCAATTGTCTTAGAGACTCCACTTCAGATTTGTGTAGGTTTTACTTCTCCCGAAGATATCCCTCGAGGCAGTGGAGGTTTTGGATCAGAGTTTTCCTTCTTCTAGATGGGCTCCGTTCCCAGGTGTACAAGCACCACCTGCCCTTCACTTCCCTCTACAACACATGCAAAAACCTCCATCTGACCCCCTCTTGGTCTTGTCCACTTAATCTGCTGGAGCCTGTCTTGACGTGCAGGGGAAGGCCCTAACTGGCCAGGGGTTTGAGGCCTATTAGCTACCCTCATCTGGTTTAACCAGCCAGTCAAGGCTCTTTCACAGGGTGTGGCTGTTGTCATAGAATCGTAGACTTAGAAGGTATCCCAACCCACTGCGATGCAGGAATCTCATCTAAAGCATCCCTGACAGATGGCAATCCAACCTCCGCTTAAAAATCTCCAAGGAAGGAGAGTCCACTACCTCCCAAGGGAGTCCGTTCCACTCTCAAATAGCTCTTCCTGTCAGAAAGTTCTTCCTGATATTGAGTCGGAATCTCCTTTCTTGTCTCCTCTCTTCCAGGCTAAATATCCCCAACTCCTTCAACCGTTCCTCATAAGGCCTGGTTTCCAGACCCCTTGATCATCTTGGTTGCCCTCCTCTGCACTCGTTGCAGCTTGTCAATATCCTTCTTAAATTGTGGTGCCCAGAATTGTCACATACTGACAGCTTCTAGGAGCCGCAGGTGAGAGCTGAGTGCAGGGGGGGGCACCAAAGGAGCATGATGTGTCCCCCACAAAGGTACTACCCCTCCCCTAACACCTCATACACCTTTGCTAACATATGAATACCTTAATAATGATGATGATTTTATTATTTATACCCCACCCATCTGGCTGGGTTTCCTCAACCACTCTGGCCGGCTTACCCAATGGACCAATACAGCAACTGTTTTGGAGAGCAAGTGAAATCAATTCCTTTCTGACTTTGGTGGGCTACACACACACATAGCTATATGGGTATGATTGAAGCTATAAATTTGTTCTCAGAACAGCTAGGGGGAGAATTCTTTTCCCCAAGCATCTGAAGAAGTGGACCTGAAGAAGTGTGCATGCACACGAAAGCTTATACCAAGTACAAACTTAGTTGGTCTCTAAGGTGCTACTGGACAATTTTTTAAATTTTTTTATATATTTCAACTGCGTCAGACCAACACGGCTACCTACCTGAATCTTTCCCCAAGCAGTACAACCTGGGATAACTTTTTTTTTAAAGCATCTATTTATTTTTACAATTAATATACTGCCTCCTCCAGCTGGTCAGAAACTGCATTGCAGGGGGAATATGGAGGAAACAAACAGAAAGGAAGGACTTCTGATGGGATGGAATAATAGGGCAACTTCAGGAGTCATCAGGCATCACCTTCAAATGAGGTTGGGGGCCTCCATGTAGATCCTGGACTGCTCCCCTTTGCTTGAGTGGAATGAGAGAGCCACAGTGATGTCTCTAGCATTCCCCAGATGTTGCTGCACTAAATTGGGAGCTCCAACACCTGGGAGAATACAAACGTCTCCATCCCTGTCTTAGGAGGAATCAATTGAAGGTGTGTAAAAGTGTCCCTGGCTTTTCTGCCCCCCCCCCTAATATTTAAGCTACCTTAAATAAGCCACCCAGAAAAGGCTCCTATCAGCCAAAAGATACTCTGGGTTATGGGTCGCCCTGTGGAAGGCATCCGGCCGGCTTGTGTTGCCCTCACCTGCTTATTGACAGCCAAGTTTTGTTTTGGCAGGATGGCTACAGTTACGGCCGATCCCCAACAGCAGGCGGCTATGAGACCAAACCATATTACCAGACGGTGGTCACGCAGCCCCAACACGTGGCCACGGACTCGTACTACCACTCGAGTGAGTTCAAATAGAAAAAAAAAAATCACTGTTCAGGCGTGTTCAGAATACTAGAGGCTTGTGGAAGAATTTGTGAAGTAGTTTCCAGTAACAGCTGTGTTGGTACGGGGAAGGTTTGGGAAGCAGCCATGGCAATGGGGGTCATCTTAAGCTGCCCCCTTCCTGAGCCACTAGAGCTGTCCTGCACTGCAATCTCATGCTGCTTTTAAGCTGGTTTAATAGAACCAAGAAGTTCACTTTGTGTTGGAATAAAGATGAGTGCAATTACTCCTTTGTAAACAGTTCATACAGGTTTGAAGCTGTCTGGAGGAGCGTTTCTCCCAATATGAGCCTGCTTGGGCTTTGAGATCTTTGGGGGGGGGGGCGTGTTCCAGTTCCTCCACCTTCACAGGCATGTTTGGTGAGGACATGAGACAAGGCCTTCTTGGTGGCTGCTCCCAGACTGTGGAACTCACTTCAGCCTAGTTGGCTAGGCTAGGTCTCCATCTGCTTTCCTTTTGCCAGCAGGCAAAGACTTTTATTTTGCCATGCCTTTTGCCACCAACTGGCTGTTGTGGATGGTCTTCTGAGGCTGAATGTTCTTGGGATTTTGTGTGTGCTTTCAAAGGGTTTTAAATGTTTCAGCACTGCATTTTTAAAGGGTTGCTTATTTAACCGTTTTTTAATATTTATATTTGTGTGCTTGTTTAGATTTGTGCTGGGAGCTGCCTTGGGTCCCGCATTGGGAGAAAGAGAGGATAGAAATAAAATAAATAAAATAAGGTGGTTTATTTATATGTTGCTGTTCCTTGTTGCTGAGGAGTCTGGTCAGGCAAATGAAATGAAGGATTGTATGTTAGCTGTTCTCTAGCCTCATTGAAATGAATGGCTCTTAGTCATGTTCTTCCGTTTCACTGGGTCTCCTCCGAGCAGAATTTAGTTGGATGGAAGCCAGGCAAAGCCCAAGGAGCTCAGGCAGGCAGAATCTGGGCAGGAGTCGCCTGCTGCTCTCTGGTCTTCAGCGACTGCTCTCTGTTCTTCGTAGACTCCCAGAGCAGCTACAGCCAGCCTGCGGCCGTGTACAGTCCGAGCCAGCCCCAGAGACAAGTGACCCCCGTTAAGCCCGTCCAGACTGTGACTGCTTCCTCATCCTATAGCACCTACCCAGCCTCCACGACATGCCAGCAGAACATCTCTGCCTCCTCCATCCAGTCGTACGCCCCTTCCTCTTCCTCCTACATCTCCTCTCCTCCATCCTACTCCGGTAAGAGCTTCTCAAAGGCCTTGCTTCCTCTTTCCCACTTCCTTTACCGCAAGGGCGCAGAGCCTGTGTGGCCCCAATCCCCATTGTCATTGACCGTGCCGGCTGCAACTGATGGGAGTTGGTAGTCTCAACAACATTGACCTGTTTCCTCATCCCTGCTCTAGGAAACATCCCCTTTCTCAGGAGACAGTGCCTCTTCTAAGTACCGGCAGCAAAGAACTGCTGCTTCTTAGAGCAGGGCTGGGGAACCTGTGGCCCTCCAGAAGTTGCTGGGCTCCAGCTCACCTGCTGGCTAGCCAGGCTGGCTGGGACTCAGGGGAGTTGGAATGACTGTTGCCTGCCCCTGCTTTGCTCGTCGTGCATCAACAGGAGGTCTTCTTTCTCCAGGGTCAAACTACTCCAACTATGATGCCACTGCGTACGCGGCAGCCAGCGCTTCCTACTACCAGCCCCCCCAGCCGTCGCTCGTGCAGCAGCCGCCGCAGCAGCCCCTGCCTCCCACGCAGCAGCAGCTCAAGCCCATGGGGGGCTCACTGTGGAGCGACGGAGGCAGCAGCAACTCCACCAGCAGCTACACCAAGAGGCCCCAGTACCCCAGCAAGCCGCTCAAGCCCAAGGGGCCCCCCAAACAGCCTCAGCTTCACTACTGTGAGATCTGCAAGATCAGCTGCGCAGGTCCCCAGGTGAGTCTTGCTTCTTCCCTTTTGGTTCTTTGGCAAAGATTTGGCTGCTGTCTCCTGATGAGCTACTCAGGGTGCCTTAACAATCATTTGAAGCCAAGCATAAAAATAGGCCACAATGCAAATGAAAAACTCATGTCTTACCTCCCAAAAAATCCTGGCAGCTGTAGTTTGTTAAGGTAGTTGGGAATTGTGATGGGTTCCCAGGATTCTGTGGTGGAAGCCATGTGCTCCTGATAAAAGAAGTACCTGCCTGAAATGGAGAGGTTTTCAGCAAATGGCAAAACACTCTGAGAGGAGTCCTTCCAAACCTCGTGGAACAAAGAGTTCCATCTTTTAGGTACCCCCACTCAGAAGGCCCTTCTCTGGTCCCCAGCAGCAGCAGAGCCTCTTGACCAGACCTTAGGCAGGAACCAGAGGTACAGAGTCTATGCAGATATGGTTCAGGGAGCCCGTGGCCAGGCAGATGTTGTTGGTCTTCAGCAGGGCCAACTTGACCCACAAGATGGTCAAATTGTGAGGCCGTTTTCCCCAAACCACAACCGCCTGCGCCACCCTTGATGTCAGTAGTGGAGATGGGACTATCAGTGTACCCATTGGGAGCCTTAAAGTGTGATCCTGAAGGCTCATAGGCAAGGGAAAGCAGGTTTGGGCTGATCAAAAGCTGCTGGATCAGCTGCACGAGTGAGTTCCTGACACTGACTCCTCTTTCTCGCAGCCGATGCTTGCAGAAAACAGGTAAAGGCAAAGCCTCAGGCACGTGGAAGCTCCTTGCAAGCCCTGCCTTGGCTTTGATGCCAGGACTTCAGAATGCCTAGTGTCCTGACTTCATTGTGACACCAGATGATCCCACCCGTCTTGTCAAATTTGGACCACAAGCCTAGGATCTAATATGGATCTGGACCACTGAGCCAAAAGGGTTCCTCATAGCTTCCCTGCCCCTGCTTTACAGTGCCAGGCTGGCTTGTACTGCCCTGGTTGCTTCGAAGCCCCTCACATTTACTAAGCACTGTACAAATGGTTCCTCTATCTCCTTGTTCTGTATTCATCAGGATAACAGATGCTTTTGGAAAGCCCTCCCCCCCAAACAGTCCTTGAATACAGCAGCTGTCCCCTGTTTACTCCACAAAAGAATGGTGTTCAGAGATCTACAGCCTTTGAACATAGCAGTTCTCTTTAGCTCTGACAGGGAATCATTGTGGACAGAGCTGTTCTCCATAAAAGACATTCCTCTTCTCCCTTTAGAGCAAGGCTGAGAAACCTTAGGCCTGGGGTTGAATGCAGCTCTTGCGGCCTCTCTGTGCAGCCCTCGGGACTCTTCCCCAAGCCGTGCCTTCTCTGCAGGCCTCGCACCTCACTGACCCTGACCAGCCCTCTCCTCGACTGCTTTTGCAGGGCCGGAATGTGTCTTCAGAGTGCCATAATGCCTCTTTGCACCACCTCCAGACACAGCTCACCTCCCTGCACCAACACAAGGCCCGTCCTGGATCGCCCTCCACTTCTTAGACGTGCCGTAGGCCATAAAACCGTTTCGGGGCAAGAGGATCCTGCCATGTCCTTCCTCCCACCCCCCTGCAGACTTACCGGGAGCACCTAGAAGGACAAAAGCACAAAAAGAAGGAGGCGGCACTGAAGACAGGGAGCCAGGCGGGGGGCAGCGGCCTACGAGGGGTCCAGACCCAGCTGCACTGCGAGCTCTGCGATGTTTCTTGCACCGGGGCAGATGCTTACGTGGCCCATATCCGAGGAGCCAAGCACCAGAAGGTTGAGTGTTTTGGGAAGCGCAGGGGGGCACCGGGAAGGAGGATCTTATGGGAGACTTTGGTCCACTCCAGGGGGTGGCCCCTCCGCCTTCCGTCTCCTGGGGCGGAGGACAGGGACAAAGCGAGCGTTGGCTGACTGCCTCTGGCTCCCACTCTCTTTGGCCTTTCTGCCTTCCCCAAGGGGCGCCAGCTGCCCCTGCCCAGAGCCAAGCTGTGGGGAGCTGACGCAGCCCAAGTACTGGGGAGCCTGTGCTGGGCCACGTCTCCCCTCCGCTGAAGGACATGTGTCTTCCAGGTCCTCAAGCTGCACACCAAGTTGGGGAAGCCCATCCCTTCCGTCGAGCCCATGATGCTCAGCGTCTCTGTGAGTCCTGCCAATGGCTCCGCCAGCAAGCCAGCTCTGCACCCCCCTGTCTCCACCACGGCCAGCGTGCTGGCAAAGCAGGCTGTGGGCACAGCCAACAGCACACCCAGCCCGAGCAAGCCGCTTTCTGCCAAGAAGCCCCTGGGGCAGGCAAAGCTCTTGTTTCCAGGTAGGCACTGTGGCGAGGGGGGCTGGGCGAGAGGCTTTGCAGAGAGGCGTTCTCTGGGGAGTGATCTCTCTGCGCAGGCCGGGGGGTGAGGTGGTCGAGGGGACTCCCTGTTTCTTGCTGCAGGTGGGGGGGGCTGCAGCCCTCCAGGTGTAGCTGGACATACAACACCCATCATCCCTGACCATTGGCAATGCAGGCTGGGAGTTGTAGTTCTGCAGTGTCTGGAGGGCTACCAGTTCTTGATCTAAGAAGGCATTTCTCCATATCAAATAGAGGCAATCTTCCATATTATTGCGTATTATTCATAGGGAAGTGGTGGGGAGGGGTTCGGGGGGGGTGAAATTGGCAAAGACAAACTCCATGAGGCCTGGTTCCCTTTTATTTCCTTTATCATTGGCTGCCTAGCACACCAGGGACGGCTAAGCCTCCTCCACACCATACATTCAAAGCACATGGCTTTCCCCAAAGAACCATGGGAACTGTAATTTGTTAAGGGTGCTGGGAATTATAGATCTGTAAACTACAGCTCCCAGGATTATTTTACGGAAACCATGTATATTAAATGTACTTTAAATGTGTGGTGTGCCATTTTACCCTGGTCTACAGTGCAATACTGGTTTTGTCTCTAAAAAAAAACCCAGGGCCTTCCAAAATCTGAGACACACACCCCAGATCTGCGACCTGAAGTGGTACAGGCCATTCTTAGGACCTCATTCTGCTGCATGCATGGCTGCCTACTTGGTCACTGGTCAAGTTGACCTGTAAGGGGAAGTTCCTTCATAAAAGCAAATGGTGGCCAGGTCAAGATCTGAGAACCTCCATGGCTGTTTTATCAGGAGCAGGCAAAGCTCAGGTGACAAGCGCAAAGCAGGAAGGGGCAGAAGGGGTGTCCCCGAAAGCCGCGAGGCCAGCAGACGAGTCCCCCCTCAGCAGCTCCGGAGACGGTCTGAGGGACCTGCTGGACGTGCAGCCTGTGGGTCACGATTATGTCGAAGAGGTAAAGCAAAGGGAAAGGGAGGGCGTGCCTCCACTGAAATATTTGCCGGTCATCTGTCAGGGATATTCACTGAGTTACTTCAAATATCTTTTCCACCAAGGCAGTGTAAATGGAGCAGGAGAGCTCTTTGGAGCCAGGCTTCCACGGTTGCTCCCTTGGCTCAATCCTGCTTTCCCCTCTGCCTCTCCCTGGAAGATCTGGCAAGGTGGGGGTTTTCAGGGCCTGGTTTCTGTCCCACGGGGAGATCTTCGCTTTCCTGCCTCTCCAGACCAGCCTGGCTGAGACGATGCATCTTGCACCTCTCTAGGTCCACAACGACAAAGGCAAGATGGTTCGCTTCCACTGCAAGCTTTGTGAGTGCAGCTTCAATGACCCCAACTCTAAGGACATGCACTTGAGGGGCCGCCGGCACAGGCTGCAGTACAAGGTGCGAGGGCTGGGAGGGCCTGGTGTGGGCTGGGCCTCCAAGGCAGGCCGGCCTAGTGGGGGAGCCCCTGTCTGGCAAGACCCACCTGCTGTGAGAGGGGTGCAGGGAGCCTGTTTGCTTCTGTGGGGCCAAAGACAGCAGTGGGTGAAGCAGTCTTTGGCCCCTGGGCCTGAGGGGTTCCCCTCCTCTCTTCTACGCATCCTCTGCGGCCCCTTTTGTTCCCATCATCCCGCATTCCAGTTAGAGGCAGATTGGTGAGTCTTGAAGCTTCCATTTTGATTTCCAACAATATCTTTGATGTAATCTTGTTCTGGAATGCAGAAATTAATGATGGGAGCGCTGGGGAGGCCTTGGGCCAAGGCCCTGTTTCTGGAAGTCAGTTCTGCCTGTTCTAAATTGGCCGTAATTGTAGCCTCCACAACACTGGGTGGCTGTGAGGGTGGAAGTCAGGACTGCAAGAAAGGAAGGGACCTCTGTTAATGCCCACCATTTTGAAATACAGTTAGCTCTTCTGGATTCCCACACTGGAGAATCCTGGAAAGTGTGCTTTGTATGGGTGCCAATAAATCTTCCCGAATTGAGCAGGCTGCCTGGAGCAGCAGCAACTGGAAAACCCGGATGGGGAAAGCGGATGGGAAACGATTTGGGGCCCAAGTTCCTGGTCCCTCTGGATCTTTGCCTCTTGACACAGCTTGTAGCAATAACTGAACAGGATGAGGCCCTCTGCTCTATTCTGAGCCTGACGGCAACAAACCTCTTGCAGAAGAAAGTCAATCCTGACTTGCCAGTCGAGATCAAGCCCAGCAACCGAGCTCAGAAGTTGCACGAGGAGAAGCTGAAGAAGCAGCAGCTGCGGTCCCTGGGGAAGAGGCGCCGAGAGGAAGAGCAGCGCTGGCACCTAGAGATGAGGCGAGTCCTGGGGAAGGGGCCGGGGGGCGGAGCGTCCCAGGTTCAGCAGGTCCCAGGTTCAGTCCCTGCCTGTAACCGTGGAGAACTGCGCTCAGTCGGTGAAGACAGTGCTCAACTGAATCGGCTGACTCAGGAGACCAGGAAAGCTGCCTTGACGTGCTGGACCCTGTTTGCTTTCTCTCTTAAAGGTCAGGTTCCAACTCTGGCTGGCCTTTTGCAGGTTGATGGCTGTACTCTTATCTGTGGTGGAAGAAGAGGGAGGGAGGGCAAGAAGCCTTCTTGTGACTCTTCTTGTTGTTGTTATATTATCAATATTATCCAGCACCATCAGCAACCCAGAGGAAATATAGACAGTCTCTTCTCCTGAGCAGCTTACAGTCTAAACTGGGCAGTGTAGGATTAATAACAGGAAGCCAGGAGACGCAGAGGCCAGTTTAGGCATAACCCTCACCGTTGTTTAGCTTTGCTCACATGAGTTCTGGTCTCACATGTTTTCCCGCTTTTCCTGTCAGAGGAGGAGGAGATTGGAAATTTGCTTTTTGAACTAATCACAGTTCCTTGCTGCATCCAGGCACGTAGGAAGGGGGGGGGCACACGTCTGGTTAAACTGCTGTTTGTTTAAACAAGCCAGCTTCATGAAGCACAATTTTGATCCTGATTACTTTGAGCAAGCCATTGTTCCAACTCATCACAGTTTTGTCTGAGTTTGGTGCAATGGAGAAGTCGGTTGAGTTTCCTGCTGTCCTCCTCGGAGGCAGGGAGGCAGGATGAAATTTGTGAGCTTGAGGCTGGTGCTCAGAATGCGGAATCACAGTTTAGCGTAGCATCTGAAAGGGCAGGGCAGGAAGAATGTGAATGTACAGTGTCACGGGAGGAAGAAGCCTTGGAGGCAAACCAGGATGGATGGACTGAACAAAAAGATACAGTCCTCACTCAACTCCAGAGGGTTTCCTGCTGTTGGTCCATAATCCTGGCTGGCTCTGCTTGCTGTTGTCCCTCCTTCCTGTGAGGGAGCCAGGCTGTTCTAAGGCATCATTTCTCCCGCCTTTCCCCTCCAGGCGCTATGAAGAAGAAATGTACTGGCGTCGGGTGGAGGAGGAGCAGCTGTATTGGGAGGAGCAGCGGCGGCGGCACCTGGCGGCAGACTGGCCCCCGCCACCTCTCATGGGCAGGCCTGGAGTGCCAGTCCCCCCCCTCTTGGTGGGTATCCGGATTTGGGTGGCATTTCCTTCAAACCCCAGGCTCCCTGCAAAGCCAGCCAGCTGAATCACACCGTGAATCTATTCCAGTGTAACGCTAGACCTGAAGAAGCCTGGCTCTTCGGCTCTTCACATGGCTGCCAGGGGGATCTGGAAGCATCCATTTACTGGTTTGAACTGACCAGTTTCTTGTTGCTCATGAACTGTGGTTATTCTAAACCGGGAGTTTGGCACCCTGACGTTGGCAAAGGTGAGGCTCACATTCAGCACCAGCCAGGTTATTGGCACTGACAGTGGGCTGAACACTGACATCAGGGGTGGGGCAGGTGACTTGCGGGTGGAGGAGGAACCTGTGTTAGTTCTAGTTAGGGCTGCAGGCAGGAGGATCCATGTTCTTGGCTCAAACACTAAATTTATTGAAAGAAGCCAGAATCAAAACTGATTTCTGCTCCTGGCTTGCTTCAATGAAAAATAGTTTAAACATATCACTCTTCCCAGTTTGGATGTAATGAGAAACTGTGTTCATGTGAACCAGGAAGTGAGTGCTTCTGGTTTCTCTTCCTGACTGTTGGAAGAAAAGTGGGGCATGTAAAAGTCCAAGGCTCAGTCATATCGCGCTGAACTGTGATTCACCATGAAGTCTGATCTGTGCCTTTTCCTCATCTTGTTTGCCCGCTTTAGTTGACAGACTCCTTCTGTCCATTTTATCTCCCTCAGCCCACCCGGCGACTGGACTCTTCTGATGACCGCCACATCATGACAAAGCACTCCAGCATCTACCCAACAGAAGACGAGCTGCAGGCCATTCAGAAAGTTGTCTCTCACTCTGAGCGTGCCCTTAGGCTCGTCTCCGATTGGCTGACGGAGCAGGAAACAGAAAAAGAGGAAGGCAGTAAAGAGAAAGGGTAATGCTTTCAGGCCGCCTCTGTTCTTGACCTTCACTCGAATTAAGCTCACAAATAACCCTGTGAGGTAGAACAGGCTCAAAGTCACCAAGTCTTCCTAGTCACTCCTAACCACGAGGCCAGGCTGCCAACAGGGGAATAACCTGCTCCCCTTACTTGAGAGGGGGGAGCAGCAGCGGCACACAAGTGCCTTGGACATCCCTGCTGGAACCCTTCCTGATGCATTTAATCGCCTGTGCTAGGTAGCTAGTCCTCATGAGCACGCTTCCTTTCCTGCCCCTCTCCTTTCAACAGGAAGGCAAATGACCCTCCCCGGCTTCTGAAAGGGGTAATGAGAGTTGGCGTCTTGGCAAAAGGGCTGCTTCTCCGCGGAGACAGGAATGTTCGCCTGATCCTGCTGTCGGCCCAGAAACCTACCCTGGCTCTTCTCCAGAGCATCACGGAGCAGCTGCCCCAGCAGCTGGAGGTAAGGAAGGCCTCTCTGTTCTCCGCAATCAGACTTGCCAACCGTTGGAGAGTAGGATGTGTGTATTTTTATATATTTTAGCTGTTGTTTGTTTGTTAAATTTCTATTCTATTCTATTCAAATCCTGTGTCTGGATGGGCCTGCTGAAACAGAAAAGGTTCCCAGCAGGGATCTAAAAAGAGAACAGTGGTGGGGCCCACCTGACATCAAGAGGCAGGGAGTTCCAAAGGACAGCTGCTACTAAACTAAAGGAATGACTCCTTACTGATGCCAAGTGGACCTTAATGATCACATTGGCATCTTACGTGGAGCTGGAATTGTCTCACTCTGCTCTTCAGTTGCTGTTTTTTAGTCTGCCTTTTATTTGAGTTTTATATTGTGGCACTTTGTACACCACCCTGGAATCGTTTGAGGAAGAGCGTTTAAGAAAAATACCTAAGTATAACAAATGACAAGAGGCATGACACAGTTTCCACAGTAAAAGCAGGTCCCTGCTCCCAGTGAATCTAAGATCTGGCCTCTTGGGCCTCACTTCCTGGCCTTGGGACTCTCCCCAGCCTGCCCCGCACCCTCCTTGAGTGCCTCTGCCTGGCTGGAATGTGTCCTTGGAGCTCTCGCCGCTGTCTCCTGCTTGCTAGATAGAGCAGTTGTGTGGAGAAACCTCTGGCTCCTGCACACCTGTGTGACAGTCGTGTTTGTTGCGCTGGCATCCGCCACCACTGGCACGCAGCCCCTAGCTGATTGTCCTCGGGGACAGCAGCCCCAGGGTCAGAAGTTTTGCCATCTCTGTCCTAATCTGTATTGGGCAGGTGGGCATATCTCAAAGGCTGATGGAATTCTCTTTTTCTCCTCATCTGTCCCAGAAGGTGACGAGTGACAGTTACGAAGTGCTGTCCAACTCTGAGGAAGCCAATATTGTAATTGCGTCATGCAGAGAACCCCAAATGCAGGTCACAGTTTCGTTGACGTCTCCCTTGATGAGAGAAGAGGCCGCTGCAGATGCAGGTGAGTCTTCAGAACTTTATTTATAAAAGTTTAAACCTCAGAGTTGTGTATAGGAACATAAAAACCTTTAAAAGCAGAACAGAGCAGAATGTTTGGGTCCTCAAGGAAAGTTTTAAGTAAGTGTGTGGGCCTGTCAGCATGAAAAAAGTCTTCAAGAGACACCTGAAATTCAAATTTGAGGGTGTTTGCCAAATCACTCCTGGAAGAGTGTTTGACAGCATTCACTTCAACTAAATTTTACTCACTAGTAGACCCATTGAAATTAATGTATATCAGCGTAGCATACGGAGCTGGAGATCCTGCTGGTGCTGTTTGTCTTGCCTTGTTTTACCTTCCCCCCCTTTTAGGAGAGAGGAAAGGGTTGGCATCTGGGCAGATCTGTGGTCCACCACCAGGGGGCAGCACCCCAGAAAGAAGGGTGAGGCTGTCTCCCTCCAGCTTCCCTGCTTCTCTGCCCTGGGAGACGGCTGGCATCCGGCTTCCCCCTCAGGAGGCAAGGCGGTTTCCCCAGCGGATGCTGCAACAGGAGTCCTGGGTGCCAGAGATGGGCTTTGATGTCATCCCCTTATCCCCAAGAGCTCATGCCTTTGCTGTAAGCCACCCTGGAGATCATTTGATCGAAAGGTTGGGCCTTGTATCATTTAAAATAAAAATAACCTGACCTTCAGCTCTGGCTCTGACCGAGTTTCCACATCACCATCTCCAAAGGAAATTGGAACTGACCAGGGGTGTTTTGTGAAAGTCTTCCTAGCTAGAATCGATGCTTGTGGGTGGCTAAGCATTCTGCTTCCATGCCTGCTCTTTTGTAATGTTGCTGAAGCCCACCCATTTATGGGCGGCTGGAAGGAGCTGCTGGGGGTTGGGGGGAGAGAAGGCAAAGAAAATTGCTTTTGCAGCCTTACTGTAGTGGCAGATCTCGCGAGAAAACTCTCCCTCAGCTGTGGTTGCCCATTAAAGCAGGAAGAAAAAGGGAACGCAGTTTGAATGCAAATGGCAAGGGAACCCCCCCCCCTTTGCCAGGGCCGTTTCATGCAGAGTCTTGGGTGCGCCCATGTCTGGCCAATGTTCCCTGTAGGAAACTCACAGGCTGGTAAAGGAGGGGTGTGGGTGCATCTCCGCTGTGTGGAGGGGCCTGTGCCTTTCGCGTGCTGCCATGTGCACCCATGTGTTGTGGGTTGAGGAGGGGGAGCATGGGGACGGAAGAAAAGCCTGGCTGGACCAGGCCAAGGGCCTCTCTGGGGCATCATCCTGCTCTCACGGTGGCCAAGCAGATGCCCCAATGGGATGCCCCCAGGTAGACCTTGAGCACAAGAGCAGGTCTTCCCCACTTGTGATTCCAGCAACCTGGTGTTCGGAGACTTTTACTGATAGTGGAACTAGGAATATCCCCCGCTACCTGTAGATGTGATGCTCAAATGGTTTATTACAAGGTGTCATATGCTCAAGGTGTGTATATGGTTCTCTCCTCCACATTTTATCTTCCCAACAACCCTGTGAGGTTAGGGAAGCAAGTTGAGGGAAACTGGCCCAAGGGACCAGGGAGCTTTGTGGCAGAGTTCAAGCCCAGGTCTCCCAGGTGATCCTAGTCCAACATGCTGATTGTTGTGCCACCTTATGCAAAATGGTTTGCCTTCTCTTCTGGATGACTGGGTTGCAGCCTGCCTCTTCCACCTCCTCCCTCCCTTTCTGCTTCCTTCTTAGAAACGTCACCAGAACCTCAGCTCGACTCTGCAGAGACCTTGAACAAGGATAAGTGCCTGGAGTCCCTGGCTGCTCTTCGCCATGCAAAATGGTTCCAGGTAAGAGAAGCCAGTTTGGCCAAGGACTGTGGCCAAGGGCTGTGTCCGCCCCCCTGGCCCCCAAGAAGGAGGGTCCAGTTAAGCCACCAAGTCTTAACTTGGTGTTTTTTAAATCTTTGGATTTCAAATCCACAGTGACCCATTTCAGAGACAACCCTCGGCTTTGTTAGAGCATCACCGGTTTCCCTTTTTCTTAATTTCTTGTGCCCTGACATTTGCTTGTTGTGGAGGGCGACAGTTCATGTTCGCTTTATTTCAAGACATGGATCTGAGATGGAGATTTTTTTCCCCTCTCCACAAAGGCCCGAGCCAACGGCCTGCAGTCGTGTGTGATCATCATCAGGGTTTTGCGGGACCTCTGCCAGCGTGTGCCAACATGGGGTGCTCTTCCAGATTGGGTAAGGAGGCGGGGAGAGGCAGCACCTTTGGGGAATTCACACGCATGCACACGCTTGAACCAACAGTACGATGCACATCACAAGATTAGGCCATTCCCAGAGTCTTGTTTTTAGCAAGTGAAGTAGACTGTATATGTTGGGCTTCAGTTCACTCAGGTCGTCATAGGAGCCCCTTCTGCATGGGTATAAGTGGGGGGGAGGTGGTATTTGGAAAGGAGGCCTCTTCGGTGATGGCCCCCAATAGTGGAGCTCCTCCCTGCTTGGTGCCACAGGTGCCTTCCGCAACCCGGTGCCCTCTTGACCTTGTTGGACTCCCAATCCCATAATCTCTGAACCACTGGCTGTGTTCAGGGATGGTGGGAGGAGCTTGCCTAATGTTCAGGGACATTGGGAGTTGAAGTCCAAGAGCAAATGGAAAGGAGAATGTGGGGGGAGGTTGGTTTGCATCCATATTGGTTACTTGTCGCTGCTCCGCAACTGGATTCCTCTCACAGAGCTACAGTTCCCAGAGTGGTTTAGCCCCTCTTCCCATGGATCTCCGGGGACTGTAGTTCTTTGGGTTGAAGAGTGTCCTCCTCTCAGCACCCTTAACAAACCACAGTTCCCAGGATGCTTTAGGGGAAGGTATGATACTGTTTTAAGTGGGTAGTGCAGACAGGCCATAGTCTGAAGTAAAAAAAAATTGGGATATGCTTAGTGGCATTAAGAAAGGCGCACTTCATTCTCAACAAGATATTCACATGTTTATAAACTACACTTTCCATATAAGAAGTTGTGTTCTTCTTCTCTTCCAGGCGATGGAGCTGCTGGTGGAAAGAGCTCTGAGCAGCGCCACGGGCCCTTTGGGACCTGGGGAGGCCATGCGGCGGGTCCTGGAGTGCCTTGCCACCGGGATGCTCCTGGCAGGTCAGCTCTGCAAGCTGCGCCAACTGCAGTCTTCCTCCCAGTTTTGGGGCAGGACCACAGTTTCTGGCTCAGAGCATATGCTTCACCTGCTAAATAGCCCCCATCTCCAGCATCTCCCAAGTAGAGCCTGGAGGGAAGGGAAGCCTGGAGAGCCAGCGGCCACCAGGGGGCGATGTCCCTAGACCAAACCATGTTCACCCCTCCCCTCCTTCTCCCACAAGGTTCCTCTCAATGCAGCCCTAAGAAGGTTCTGGAAAACCACTTCCACTGTGTACTAGCTCCAACTTTCTGGATTTGTGCTAAACTATTTGTTTTCTATTATTACTATTTAAAAACAAGTATCTGGCCTTGACGGCTGTGAGCAAAACAGTGAAATCACAAAAACAGGTGAGCAGACCTGCAGTGCTTGAAATTGGTACTTTGGTGTCAGCACACAAACACCCACAGCGCAGCTTAGCAGCCGAGAAAACCCTGGTTGGTGGCTTCTCATTCATTTTAGGTTCATTCCTTAGTTTTCTAAAAGCTCTAACGTAGATTTGCAATCTGCAACAACAAGGGTTTGGGGGAGGCTTAGGTTTTCCCATCCCTGCCCTAAGGAGGATTTGATCCCCAGAAATGAACTGGAGAAACAAACCACTAGAAATACTCCTTGTCACCAAGGATAGGGGGCTCCAGGGGCTCCAGCCCCCTCAATATTTTGAATCTGGGTTGGGAGTGGAATCAGGTTGCTAAAAATCAAAGTTTTCCTCCTTCCTACACATAACCTTGCTGCCATGTTCTGCTTCTCTGCAGATGGCCCAGGGCTCCAAGACCCCTGTGAGAAAGAGCCAGTGGATGCCTTGCAGAGCATGGCCAGGCAGCAGCGAGAGGACGTCACGGCCAGCAGCCAGGTGGGTAGTGCCTTGGGCTCTTTGCCTTGAGGCCTGCAGGGCAGGCAGAGAGAACGTGCAGCCCTCCAGGCATCTCCATGGGCAGTGCTGGCTGGGGCTGGTGGGAGTTGGGAGCCCCACCGCTCCTGGAGGACCAGAGATTCCCGATCTCTGCTGTGGGGCTTGTGAACTTAAAATTAAGCTTATAGGAATCCTGAAAGGCTTCGCCAGGACCACCTGCTTCCCCGAGTGGCGCCTGGCTCACTTGCACTAAGTGTCATGGAAGAGAGACTTTGGTTCTCTACAGCTCTTGGTCTCTCTCTCTTCAGTGTGTCATAGCCCATAGTTGGCTGCTTGCCGTCTCTCTCTAGCCAGAGGGTGTCCTGCCCTTCCTTTGTCGCCAGGGCAGATCTGCAATTTGGCGCTCATTGCCTTCTCTTGATGTCAACCAGCGCCAGGATCCAGAAATGTGGAATTTGCTCTGTCAGCCAAGGGAGCCGTAATTATTAGCACTCACCTAGAAATTCCTCTGAGTTAGGACAGTGTAGTTTAGCAGCAGCAGCAGGAGGAGGAGTCGCCGCTTGTTAGCTAAACAAAACATAAACACATTACACCATAAAAGAGAAACCAGAGAAAACATTAACATTTTCATGTAGCACCAACATTCATTAATGTTTCTCTATATACTTTTTGCTCTAAGCTGATTGGGGAATGTTTGCTCCACCCTCAAGAAGTCATTTATAGATATCCTTAAAATGTGAACGCTATTCACTTCTTTCAAAATAGCAATGAAGTGGGAACGCAGTGTGCTGGGAAAGCAGGAGTAGTTTAAAGCTTAAGGCCTGGTTAGAAAGGGAGTGATTCTGCCTGGCACCTAAAGATATGTAGGGTTCAGAATCCTAACCCTGTGTGCATCTTGGCCTTTCTCCCTCCCCGCAGCATGCCTTGAGGATGCTGGCCTTCCGTCAGATCCACAAAGTCCTCGGCATGGAGCCCTTAGCTCTGCTGAAAAACCGGCCCGGCCCACACAACCGGAAGAGGCGGCGGGACATCGAGGAGGAGGGCGAGGGCGAGGGGAAGAAGGACAAGAAAGAGGGGGAGGAGGGCGGGGCCTAACCACTCTTCCACAGTTGCAAAATATGGTTTTTGTTTAGTCTAAAATTTTGGTAATTTTAGTGTGTTCCCCCCCCCCCCTTTAAAAACGAAATAATACTGTAGATTGTTTTAATACTGTGCTTCAGTCATTAAAGGGATTCCATCATTCCATAAGAGTGGTCTTGTTTCTGCAGCCTGGAGATACACTTTCCACCTTTCCAATTGCTTATCTGAAAAAAACTTCCTCGCAGCAACATTTTTAAAACAGCCAAACCTCTGACCATTCTCTCCCCACCCCCTTATCTTTAAAATGCATCTTGTGAAATGATGATTCAGGAATTGCAGGCTTAAGGATTAATTGTTCATTGTTCTGCAGCCCGGTCAGAGTTGGAGATTTCAGGGGCTGAACATGGGACCTCCTGCACGCAACCCCTTCAGGCTCTGTCATTGTGCCTTGGATGCTCTGCTCCCCCAAACCACGCTGCTCCTATCCCTCCACCTGCTGGGGACCCCAAGCCAGAACTGGTAAAGCAGGTAGAAAGCTCGGGGTGGAGTTAGCTCTTTGCGTATTAAATCAAAGAAATTGGTCCACTGCCTTCTTTGTTGCTCTGGTTTAAATTTAAGCCAATTTGTGGGAGCAGCTGATCCCATCTCATTCTGGAACAGGCGCACCAGCTCTACAGAGGCATGAGAAAGAGAGGGGGGCATATGGCTTGAATCCCCCCCCCAGCCACCTCAATTTATGCCTGTGGACACAGCGCTTTCCATCCAAAACGTCCCCCCCACCAACTTCCAGTATCTGGAAAAAACACACTGCTAGTTTGTTTGTTTACTTAGAAAGTATTTCTATACTGTCCCCTATAAAAACTTCAGGATGACATAAAGCAGCCTAAGAAAACTTTAAAAGCAATGCAGAGCAATAATTAAAATCAGTAGTTGTGCAAGGAAATTTTAAAGAAGTGCATAGTTTCAAGTGTTGCCATAAAACAGTATTCAGGGGATGCATGGAAGTCAAAAGGAAGGATGCCCGCAGAATCTGTGACAGGAGAGAGTTTGCACAACATGCACAGCAAGGCTAGCTTCTGGCTGAGGTTCCCTGGGCCTCTGTGCAACACAGGCGACAACCCTCAGCAGTCCTCTGGATCAGTTTAGTGATTGGACTACGACAGAGAATCTCAGGTGCTCCTAAGGTATCCTGGGCCCAAGCTGTTCAGGATTGCCTTAGCAGTCCTGGTACCTTCGGACTAGTATTCTCCCAGCAATCCTTTCCCATGCCTAGGGATGGGAGACCTGTCATTTTCTGCTTCTGTCATTTCATAGCATCATAGAATTGTAGAGCTGAAAGGGACTCCCAAGGGCCATCTAGACCAACCACCTACAATGCAGGACTCACAACTAAATGTTCCCATATTATAAATAAGGCAGTTTTGCATTACATTTGCACTGATGTGTGCGCATGTTATGCATGCCATTAGTAGAAAACTGAATCTGGCCAGTTGACTGGATCCTTACGTTCTCCACTCCAAGCTGGCCAGCTTTGATAGGGGCCACCCACCTGTCAACCCCACTGACATCACAATGAAATCAAGCTTTGTGGGACTTTGCAAGCACCATCCAGTCAGCAGCGTATCTCACCCTTGCTTTTGGCAATGAGCTAATCTGTGTTACCAGATTCATAAAAAGCATCAGTTCCTCTCAGATCCAAACAAAGCACTCATTCTTTGAGGCAGGGCTGCCAACCTGAGTAAAATATTGGGGGGGGGCAGGTAAGCCCTGCCCCACATAACTGATCCCATGATGCAGTGCATGCACACCATTTGGATGGCAATGTCCATTAAGGGGGGGGCTCAAATATTTCATTGGCAGCTTCTTTTTTAAAATATATATCTAAAAAAAGCTACCCCTTTTTACAAAACCACAAAGACTAGAATATTTTTAGGGGCAGACGAGCTCAATGGCGGAGCACCCACTTTGCATGCAGACGGTTGCAGGTTGAATCCCTGGCGTCTCCTGCAGGGACTGTGAAAGATGCCTGGAGAGATGCTGCCAGCCAGTGAAGACAGCACTGAGCAAGATGCTCCTGATGTCCTGACTCAGCCGGAGGCAGCATCCAGGCTTCCTGCAACCAGAGCCTGACTTCCAGGTTCCATCATCCCAGGAGCTGCCTCTACTTCCCTGGTAGGAGACGGAGCTGAGGCGTTTGCTGACAATCCTGTGGTCTCAGCCAAGCAAAGATTAGCAAATCAGTCCAGGCAGCTGTGTGTGTTTCTGTTGGAAACAGCCTCTCCTCTCTTCCAATCCCTGTCTTGTCTCCCATCCAGACTTTCGATCCTTGATCAAGTCTTTCGACCTAATCTGTTTGTGTCTCCCTCTGAGCTGGATTCCGGCACCTTGGTAACCCCAAGGTATTCTGGCCCCTGCTCCTGTTGCCAGCACATGCCGTGGAGGGAGAGGGGGGGATTCTGAAGTGGGAATCCAGCTTAGCTGATGGGAAAGACTCAAGGCTATGAAGCACAAACCTTGCGGCCAGGCTAATGCTACCAATGTCCAGTTATCTAGCTGCATTCAGCAGCCGTGCAACAACAGTTCATCTTGCAGCAGTTAAGAAGAAAGGCCTCCCGTTGGTCTGTCTCCCCCCTCACCGCAGCCAGCCCTGGTGACTTTGCATTCACTGGACAAAACACTGGGAGGCAGCAAGAGGGTTGCTTCTATTGGACAGTTGGGTTGAATCCTGCACCTGCACTTTTCATGACATGCCCGCAAGTAACGAGGAATAGAAACATACTTGTTGATACAGTAATAATTAGCCAGAGGATGGATGGATGGATGGATGGATCGCTACGTTTATATCTATATCTCCAAGGTGTGCATGGTTCTCATCCTCTCCATTTTCATCCTCACAACAGCCTGGTGATGTGAATCAGGCCAGGAGACCCTGACTGGCCCCAAGTCACCCAGTGAGCTTCATGAGCATCTTAAAAGGTTAGTTAGAAGGGATCCAAGGGTCATGCCGTCCAAGCCTTTACAATGCAGGAATCACAGCAGGATTTGAACCCTGGTCTCTCCCAGTTCCCTTTCCCACGCTCTAGCCACTGCACCACGCAGGTTCCTCAGGGGTCAGTTTGCCCAGACCTTTGACTGCCTCCTATGCAGGTGGAGGCCCATCTTTTAGCGGGGCAGGCAGGACTTTGCCATTAATGCACTGCTGGAAGGGAATTTCATATTTTTTTGTACTGTCCATTGTTTTATATATATTTTTAATGTTTCGATTGCTTTTTGATGCAAAATGACTGATCAATGTAATGATGGCTAATTATAATAATACTAATAATGCCAAACATTCCAGGGAAGGGGCTTGGCATTTCCCTTAGCGCAGGCCCTGCTGCAGCCATGACTCTTGCCTGTTGTCGGGGCAAGCCAGGCGTCCCCTTGACACGTTCGCTCTCCGCAGGTACCGTGAGGCTTAAAGGTAAGCGTTCACAGGAGGTTGCCAGCTACTCAGATGGCTTAATGCCTGCCTATTTTTGTGAGGTCTAATCTGCCTGGAACTTCTGTCCCCAGCAGACTAAGCCAGCTGAACCCTTTTAAAATATACTGTGGGATTCCAGAAGAAGAGCGTGGAACTGGGCCGGAGGGAGGTGGGGTGTGGGATTTCATTCTAGACCCCTCTCCCCATGGGCAACACCCCTGCCATGTTTCTATAAAAGACTATCAACTGCTCTAAATGCAACTTGAAGGGGCAAAAATGAAGTGATATGGAATGAATGGATATAAAAGCTATCAGTTTGCTGCAGTGTTTTATGGTTGAATTGCAAAGGATCAGAGTTTTCCTTCTCCCTGATGGCCTCCCTTCCCAGGCGGAAAAGCCCCATCTACCCCCCCCTTCCCTCTCCAGCACATGCAGAAACTGCCTGCTTGACTGCTGGACCCACTCTTGGTCTTGTCTGCTCCATCTGCCAGAGCCTGTCTTTGCGTGCAGGAGAAGCCCCTAACTCCCCGAGGGTTTGAGACCCATTGGCTACACTCACCAGTGGAAGCCATTCCGGGGATTGTGGCCACTGTGGCATCCTGGCAGCTTCTAGGCGCTGCTGCAGGTGAGAGCTGAGTGCAGGTCAGGACCAAAGGTGGGCAAACTGCCCCAGAAGGAGCAGGACGTGTCCCCCGCCAGAGGTACCACCCCTCCCCTAACACCCCATAGACCCCAAAAGAACATGCAAAAAAGGATTATACTAGGGGACATTGCTTTGCAAAGATGTACATATTGTGCAAAATTGCATGCACAAACGTGTATTAGAAATCTGGAGTAAAATGCTGCTAAACTTTCATGATTTTTTTCTTTAAAATGCAAACGGATGTGGGAATGTAGAGAACCGAACTAAGGGATGGGAAAATGAGAAACTGAGAGAAAACAAAATTAATAGATTTGCCAAACCCTAATTTCAATTGCCACTAAAGTCAGGAAGGCAGATCTGATCCCTTCTGAGACAATTCCATCTCCTTGGCCACCTCTCTTTGCTTGTAACAACGTTATGATCTATTACACCTGGACCTCGACCTTGCCAGAGCCTGAAGGAAAACTGAAGTGTGTGAGAGCAGGGCTGAGAGAGCAAAGGCTGGAATAGGAACTTTGTGTTTGCAACCAGGAAAGAAGGACATGTGCACAGGAGCTATTGCTAAAACTCTTGAGGAAGCAGGATGGAAGGAAAGATAAGAAAGTAGCTGTGTCTCATGATTAAGCCAGTAGATGCTAGTAGAATGAATTATTGCCACACGTGGATGTACTGCCCCTTCTCTCGGGGCCCAAGAGCACTTTCCTTGGTATCAACTGGGGGAAACTGGAGGGCAGGTTCTGCAAATCCCAATTTCTGGCTCACCCCTGATTTCACTGCATTTTCAGAAAATGCCAGCCCGTGTCTTACGCTTAGTTTCTGCAAAGTAAGTGGAGGATCCTGCTCCTTCTACGCAGGGGCCCCTGGCCTCCCTTTTGCCTGCCCTTCTCTCTCTCTTCACCAAACAACCCAAGATTAAGAATCGTAATGAAACAATGAGCTAGTTAATAAGACCTGATGGGATTGATTACTGAGAATGATAACACATTCTCACCCCCCCCCCAGCCCATTTCGTCCAAAGGTCCCAAAAGCACGTCAGCAATATATTAATTAATTGACTAAGCCCAGTTAACTTCCTCACAACACAAGCACTGCAAGGGGAGACTGCGCGACGGTTTTGGATTGCAGTGGAGCTCAGGCTCTGGGGACGATGGCCGGCTGCTGCGGTGATGGGAAAGCAGTGCAGGGGGAATCCACACCTGCAAGACCAGCTCAACCTGCTCAGGCCTTGCAGGTTTGCTTTGGGACTCGGCCTGCATCCAGAGCAGCCGCGTGCAGGAAGCCGAGTGGAGCCAATAAGGGCACCTGTTTGCCTCTGGGGATTATTTCCGCTGTGGCCGGACTCAGCATCTGTGCCAGGAGAGGGTATGGAGCGGGGGAACTGAACGTTGTGTGCACGTATGTGTGAGTTTGTTGGGGGTGGGCTGGGAGGTCTTTGGCTCAATGCAACAATCCCACATCTTCACCATCTGACCTGCACCTCTCCAGGACACAACTGTGCCAGGACGGCCGCTGTACCAGCGCTTGGAGCATGCAGCTGTCACCTCCAGCTTAGCCTTGGATGGGGCGGAAATGGGGCTGGGGTGCGTGTAATCAGATTGATTTCCCAGTGTAATCTGGCGGGGCTTAGACATAACTCAGGGAAACTGGGCATGTTGTCATGTGGGAATGCCCCACACTAGCGGCTTTGGGTTCCAGGTGCATGTCAGGAAGAAGAGCGGTACAGAGACGACTTCTGGGTGCAGTTGGCCAGAGGTATCAAAGCTAGTTATGTCTCCGCTTCTGATGCTACAGGCATGGAGAGCGCGATTTTGTAGCCACAGTCCTAGGCAGGCCTTCTTCAGAATGGCACAGTCCCTTCAAAACGGTGGGTGCTCTGGTCAGAGATGGGGGTGCAGAACGATGGGCTGGCTGTGGGCTTCCTGGCTGTCCACTGTTGGAAGGAGGGTGCTGGGCAGAGTGGATTTCTGGTCTGATCCAGGAAAGTTATTAATCAAAAAGAGCAGAGGGCAATTGATGACTACAAGAGGGATCCATAGCAGCCTGCTGAGATCTCCTTTTTGTGTTTCGATGTTTGTCCAAGGGTGTTTTAATTGACACAGGGATTGGTGCCACGGGTTAATTAAATGTATGGTGTGGGGCTGACCTGAGTCTGATTTAGCAGGCTCTCCCTAGGCCCTCACTAGCTCCCCCCCCTTTCCAGGGCATAGAATTGTAGACTTGGAAGGGACCCCAAGGGTCATCTAGTCCGAAGAGGGGCAGCTGGCTGGCTGGCTGGCACCCCAAACAGGAGCATTCCTCACTGCATTCCACATTTTTATGATTTCTAAATGCAGGGGCAGAAGTATTGTGGTGGGAGGACGCCTTGAAGGACCTCTGAACCCCTCTAACTAGTTTCTTTCTCCCTGCTGCTCACCTTTCTGCCCAATAAACTGCCCTTGGATGTTTTGGGCCCTTCTGCATTCCACCCCACCCTGATCCAGCCTTGCCCCATCCAGCAAAGTTCTCTTAATGAACTGAAAAAGTGCTAAGTCCTTTTAAGAGCTGGTCACGTGGCCACCTCCCCCCCCCAGGCCATCCAGCTCTTGGCCTTAGTCCCCCCCCATCTCCCCAATCCTTTGCCCCCCCTCCAGTAAGCTGACACAGCGTCTCTAAGTGTTATCAGCTTTGGTGTCTAATAGGCTTAGTCAAGTTTAAAACTGTCATTTGAGTGAACTAAACCCTCTTGATACCCCTGCCTTGCACCTCTTTAGCCAATTTGGCTTCAATTAGGGTAATTGGGAAACGAGGAAAGAAGTGTAGCATTAATATTTTAAAGTGATGAAGTGATTACAGGACCCGGCCTAGGAAGGAAATCAATTTGCTATCTGCGTCTTGGGAAGGCAATTATCATCATTGGGCAAATAATCGCCCTCCGGCTTCTTCCTCCTCTCTGCTCAACACCCTCCTTTGACGACACCTTAAGGAGGTTAGGTGGGGGGGCAAGGAGGGGGAGCCTGGCAGGGTGTGGAAAAACTAAATCCTCACACCGCTCAGGCTGGCAGAGGGCAGCTGGGTTAGCCGCTTTCCTTCCTTCCAGAAACGGAGCCCTGAGATCCGTGGCTCCAGGACAGTTACCTTTACCCTGAGATCAACCACTGTGCTTTCTGGTCCCAATCCGCAGCAGATCCACCCCCAGGTGAAATTTGAGCAGCATTGCATCAGGGGCATTGTGAAGCATCTCACAGGCCCTGCACCCCAGCAGAGGGCTTGCCTCACTTCCCCAGAGCTTCCTAGTGGTGCTAGCAAAGTCAGATGCTAGTCCTCATGATTCTGAATGGGCAGGAATCTGGGAAGCCATCTTACATCCAGCCAGACTATTCATCTGTTTCCCCCAGTATGGTCCAGTCTTCAACCTTTTCAGAACCACAACCCACTTTTAACCAAAACATGCATGGGGGCAGGACATTTCTTCCTCTTTTGCCATGTATTTGGAACCCACCTTGGGTCAGGCTCTGGATGTATCTGCTTTGGTCAGGGGAAAGGCAGGGCTGCTTAGGAGACCAGCATTTTCTGCAGGGCAACTTGTAAGCATCTTTCCAGCTCATCCTTCCGTCTCCAGGGACACTAAGGACAGCTCCTTCGTCGCTTTTTTAACTGACTCTCAGGTTTACAATCTAAGAAGAATGACTCCAAAGTAGGTTGGGAGGGAAGAGGAAATGTGTGAACTCAGGTTTAAGTTCTTAGTTACAAGTTATTCTAATAACTTTATATTGCCTTGCAGAAAAAGTGTATATTGGCCAAAATTGCATCTGTAAACATTTTTAATTTGGGGAAAATGTACACTAAAATGCAGGTGGGTTTTTAGGATGACTTTAAAAATTAACGAATCTCAAACCAATGCAGAAACATGGAAAAATGAATTTTAAGACTGGGAAAATGAGAATCGGAGAGAAAGGAAGGTTAATCTTCCCTGGTCATCCTGCACATGTTGTTGGCTCCCATCACCCCCCACCCTGGTAAATGGTGTCAGCCTTATGCTGAAAGACTTGGCCCTGGGGGCTCTCAAGTCCCCTCACCCCCAGAACAAGGAGGAAGCATCTAGCTTGGATTGGAGTCTCTCTTTGTGGTGACATTAAATGCTTCCCTTTGAAAATAAAATAAAACAACGATTATTTTTAAAAGAACTTTTCTTCTTTAAAAATTGTTTTGCACATGCATGTGTTGCAGTTGGTGAATAATAATGGCTCATTTGCTCTCTTTCTCAGCTTTGCGGGTGGGCTGCTTATTACGCCTAAATAGTTGATTTAATTGAAATGTCATTTAATTAATGAAATGAATTTAAAGGAGCCCGACTCCACTTGGGACAGATGGTGGAAGCTCAGGGGTGGTAAAATCAAGACAAAATTGCCTTCTGGTTGAAAGAATGCCAGCTTTGCACTTCTTGGGGTGACAGCCTCCGTTGCTGGCCGGGGGGGGGCGGGGCTGTACAAACTCAAAAGCGCTCTGTTCCCCAGCTGGACATTAGAGGGAAAGCGTGCTGGTCCCAGCAAGAACACGGAGTGGGAGAAGGAGGTGCAATGAGTGCCATTAGAAAATAATGATGCAGGCTTCTTCTTGCACATTTTAAATCAGAACCTACTGGATCAGGCCAAAGGCCCATGGAGTCCAGCATCCTGTTCTCACAGTGGCCAAGCAGATGCCCCAATGGGACCCCCACAAGTAGGGGGCATCTAGTCCAACCCACTGCAGATGGCCACCCAACCTCTGCTTAGAAACCTCAAATATAAAATCAATATATAGTATATATTTTCATTGAGAGAGAGCTGTTGGAGAATCCAAACTAAGCCTTCATTATTTGAGGCGGGAGTTGTTTTTTTGAAAAAGCTATTTGTGCACAGAAACTCGAAGGCACAAGGCAGAGGAGCATCTTCTCGCGATACAAAAACGTTTGACTCTTTTAATCCTCCGCAGGCCAAAGAGCAGTGCCATTGCTGGATTTTGCTGTTCTCACCAAAGAAAACCTGAGTTTGTGTGGGTTGGGCTTCCCTTAAAATCCATTTGAGAAACCAGCCTCTGGAAGACTAGCAGGAGACAGAGTGTGACCAATTTGTGTACCCTGAGCCTGCTCTGCTATATCAGTAAAGAAGGAGACAAAAACAGTTTTAAAATAGGCCACAAGCTTGGTGGTTACAGATGTAAATGAGTTTAGTGTTGGGCAAATGGAAGAGGGAAGCAGAGGCTACTATTCTCCCTCTGCCAAAGACCAGGAACGAACCCAATGCCATATCCGCCAAAGTTGTGGGCAAAGCCCTCAGACAAGCCCAATTCGCCTGAGGGGACAAATTCCTCCCTGGACCCAAAAGTGGCAACTATGAAACCCATCGCAAGGTCCCTCCAGGAACAGCACAGAGCAGTAGTAAGGTGTTAAGCTGACAGCCGTTGATTGGTCCCAGATGGCAGATGGGCAGATTTGAATCCTGCTGGCTGGCGGTAAAGGCTGGAGCCCGAGGCCAAGCCATGGTGGGACAGGAGATGGCGCGGGGATGTTGCCAGGCCTCAAGCATCACGTCACCAGGAAGTGGTCAGAGGATATTGGGCGGGGGGGGGGCATTTCTCAGACCAAAGGGAACTTGCGAAGCTACCTTATTATTTTTGCTGTGGGATGCTGGAGGCCCTTTATGTAATCTTGCTATATTTAAAGTGCTGCACTGAAATATTGCCTTTTGCATGCTACTATATTTGCTATTGTGTTGTTTTGCTGCCTTCATTTCATAATAAATTGTTTTTGCAAATGTGTTTGTGTTTTCTTTGCTGTAAGCCGCTTTGAGCGTGGTGTGTGTGTGTGTGTGTGTGTGTGAAAAAGGCACAGAAGCACAACAAACACAATGTAACTACGTTTTAAATCCTATGCTCACAGTTTATACAAAATAGAACATTTCAAAGCTTACATTCTAAAAAGCAATCATGTTATGAGTTCCATCAGATTCTTTACTTCCCCAGTCTAGAACAAGGCTGGGAAATCTCAGAGCCACCACCCCCCCTTGCCCCCAGAAGCCTGCACGGAAGAGATTTTGGCCCTCACACTGAAAAAGGTCACTAGGAAAACTGCATAAAAACTTGTGTATCATTCGGAGGAATTTGCACTAGAACACTCATGAATTTTCATGATGAAATAGCAGTAATTGCAAACTGATGTAGAAATTTGAAGAACCGAACCTAAGACTGGGAAAAGTGAGAAAGCGAGAGAAGCCCAAACTAACTCAGCTGCCCCACCATAGTCAACATCTGTTAGTCATGGCAGGTGAATGGGAGCTGCGTAGGGAGAGGAAGAGCTCCCACCCACAGCGTGCATTTAAAGCACATTGAAAGTACATGGCTTCCCCCCAAAGAATCATGGGACGTGTAGTTTGTTAATGGTCCTGCAAATGGTAGCTCAGGGCCCAGGGTTCTTTGGGGGAAGCCATGTACTTTCAAGGTGCTTCAAATGTCTACTGTGGATGTGACCCCCCCCTCTCCTGAGGTCCAAAACGTGGGGCAGTCCCTGGCTTGGGGGCTTCCCACAGATGCATGTTTGAGAGCAGGATACCGGCCTCTCACCCAGCCGGGCTCTTCGCAATGGCCAAAGTATCTCAGGACATTTTGGAGGCGGAGGCCGTGGTCGCCATGCCTGGTGTCAAATGCAAAGAGGTGCTTTCCAGATAACGGACTCAAATCCAAGGGCCACAATAGTTTCTCCATCCTGGCCGCACACAGCCAGGCATCAGGCAAGCTGCCCAGGTTGGGGGGCGTCAGAGGGAGGCCCACCATAAGGCCTGGTCACTTGCACTTCGGAGGACGAAACCGGGGCGGAGGGGGAGGCCTGTGGGCCATGATCCTGCCAGAAGCTTCTCTCCTGCTGCATGTGTTCCTTCAAGCAGGGTCTCCCTACACTTCAACACGCATTATGGCCGCTGAACCTCCTGCTCGATTGTGCACGACGCCACAAGCCACATTCCGCTTCGCACCTGACCCCCCAACGCGTCCGTGGTGGTGCTTCCAGGCTCTGCCATGCCAGTTCACACATCCCTTGGCTGCAGAGCAAGGAGCCCAAGTTAGGAAATTGCCCCCCCCCCCCCGGCCCTGGGATCCATCCCTTCAGCCTGCTGCCCAAAGACAAAGGCCATTGTTTCCGCCCTCCCTCCGTTTCTGTGGTGCCCCTTCTTTTCTTCTCTCTGTGTCTAATCATTCTTTCCCTCTCCTGTAATGAGGGGATTACGAGGGGAAACTGCAGCGGGGTGCTTTTGTGTGGAAGACAATCCAAGTGGGGAGGGGGCGGGCGCCGCTTGGCCCAGCATTACGGTGCCTCCTTGGTGTCCCCTCCGCACCGCCAGCCGCCCCCAGCCCAGCCCAGCCCAGTGGATGAACCAAGGGGACACTTAGAGCAATTACTTAGCCAGAAAGTAACTGTCAATCATTCTTAAAGGGGAAGGCCTCCAATTAATAACCTCGTCCTAATCCGCTGGACTCATTTCCAATCTGCAAGGGTCCAGTGACATCTGCAAGACTAAATAAAGAATCTCCTTGGGGCTTTAGGCGAGGTGGGCTCCGTGACAGCTAAGGCGACCACTGAGCATCTTGGCTGCCAAGCGAGAAGATTGTGAGCGAGTTAGCCGCTTGTTTGGCTTCCTGAAGGGGACCGTCAAAGTTAAATACTTCTGAGCAAATCCAAGTAGGGCCGGGAGCAGGTAACAGAGCCTTCGTAACCATCTTTATTTTCTCTTGTTTACTTTCGATATTATTATATCCATCGCTTGTTAATGTTGCTGCCCTGGGGGATTTTGCCAAAGATTCATACCAAATCCTGACAGAAAATTGAGACAAGTAGATTGTTTTCCTCTCCGTTCCAGAGAGTGCTAGAGGTTTGCTATAACTCCCAACCCCTGGAACAGGGGCTGCAAATATAGAGGATAATTGCTTTTTTTTATTTTAACAATTTGAAAGGGAGGAAGGAGAGCATAGCAGTAAGTTGCAGAGGGGCCCAACCTTAACCCCTAGACCCCACCTAAATAAAATTGCCACTGAAATCACGGAATCCCAACATAGATGTGAATAATAATACAAATTAAGGTCATCAATAGGCAGTTCAAGCTGATCAGCTGAAGCAAGAATATAACACCCAGCCCCAGTTGACCTGATTTCTACATTCCAGGAAGTGTCTCTCTCCTTCCCAAGAAGGCTCGCTTCATTGAATTCTACAGCTGGGAACTTTTATTACTTTCCTCCCCAATATTAGACCATATTAGGAGGGCATGGGGGAACCCCCCCCCAATATTCCAGAACTGCTCCCCCTTTGCCACAAGTGGGCCCAGCAAAATGCCCTTTCTGCCCCCCATCCTGTTTCCAGTCCCTGTAACATTTCCGGAAAGCAAAAGTGTCTTTTAAGAATAAATCAACATTCGGATAGCAACTAAATCCCCAAGAGATTGTGCGTCTCGGCGATGCTTTTCCTTTCAATCTTTGAGCTTAAGAACTTAAAGCCAAAAAGGAAAAAAAAACCTGCTGTGGATAAGGTGGAGTTGATTGTTTCAGAAAGAAAAAAGATATGAGGGGGGAAAGGCATACTGAGCCTGGCTAGGACAATCAGGCAGGAAAAAGTGGATAAATAAACTGTCTATTTTTCTAACTACATAAATTTTAGCTAAGACCTTTTGTTAAGGGTTTGAAAATAAATAAATAAATCCAGCACATCTTTTGACATCCCCTCTGCCTTCTTGAGTACTGGGAAGACCAAGAGGCTGAATTGTGGAAGGAAGTGTTGGACAAAGAGCGCTGAAACTGACTCAGTTTCTTTTCCCAGGAAGTCACTTGTGGACAACTCCACCCAATCTGGCCTGGGCACAAATCCTGCAGGGCGGGGGGCTACAGATGGAAATGCAACAGGGTGTCAGAAGAATTTTGTTGGGGTGGGGCGGCGAAGGGAAGATGCCTAAGAGACAAACTTTCTGTTGCAGTACGAAATTTTGTACAGAGAGGGGGAAATCCATTAATTTCAGTTTCTCAGATTTTGCGGGGGGGGGGGTTGCGTCATTTCCATTCTTAAGTTCTCCACATTTCCAGGTTGTGGCTGGGTGGAGCAAATATTGTTTCGTTTTAGGGAGTGTGACTTAGGCAGGTTTGTCTTTAAACATGAACCAAATTGGATTCCTTCCCCCTTCTAATTTTGTGTAGGGGATCCAGAGGTAGCTTGGCCTGAGGGCAGGATCCAGAGCATCGCTGAGGGTGATGGATCCAGCCCAGGGAGTGGGGAAAGGCATAGCAGACCCAACAGGAACGTCTCCTGCACAATCAACAGGGCTATACATTTATTTTTTGCGATTATGTTTATATCCCCCCCCTTCCTTCCTAAGGAGCAGGGGCGGGGGGGGGGGGACAGGCATCAGTAAGTGATCAAACAGTCTTTAAAAGAATTGCAAAAAGCAATTCTGATGCAGATGCAGATTGGGAAGATCTCTACTTCAAAGGCTTGTTGCAAGAGGAGGTGCCCAAAAGACATTTAAGGGAAAGGGAATTCCAAAGGGCCTACATTGGGCAGAAGGAAACTCCGGAAAAGGTGGCATCACCTACAGAGTAAATGGGACTCTAGCGGGGGAGACAGCCTTTCAGGTCTCCTGATCCCACACTCTATAGGGCCTTTTACACCTTGAACTTAGCCCAGTCGGTCGCTAAGTGGCAGCTGGTGAGAGTGGCACATGCGGGTCGCACAGGAGAATTTCCTGTTGGATCAGGGCCCATGCAAATTACTCGCCACCTCCCGAATCAATATAATCCCAGGAGGCCACAAATGCTTATGCCGCAATAAGGTGTGCAAGGCCAGTTTTGCAGGGAGCAAAAATGAAGGCTCAGAAACACAAACATGCCCCCCCAGCCTCCCCCCCCCCCAGCAGCGTTCATTTCAGGCCACTTTAGAAAAGCTTCCCCCTTCCAAAAATCATTTGCTGTGCAGCTGGGACCGGGGACAGTTTTCAGCCAGTGAGCCGCAATGTCATCGTAGGCAGTCTTTGGAACAGCAGGACACATGGTGCTGGGGATGGGGAGGGTCTCAGATGCAAAACTGGGTGACTCCTCTGCACAAACAGCTACATCCTAGCCGCACAAGGGTTCACACACACACACACACACACACACACACACACACACACACCCTTCTCCATCCAGGCCACGAAGAGGCAGCCTCAGAGGAAGTTGCAGGGCCAGGCCAGCGAGGAGGGGGCTGGGGATAGCCCTGAGGGCCCCATAGAATTATAGTGGGAGGCATTTGCTCCCTGGGTCTGGGGCTTCCCATCCAGATGTGGGAGTGGGAGATTCATGTCCCTACCCACACTGTGACAGGAGAAGTCCCATTGAAATCAATGCACCATTGAGCCTGCTCTTCATACGGCACAGGGGGACACAATCCTGCCCCCACTTTCTCTGTATCTCAAAACTGCAATGATTGCTACTCTCCCACAACCCTCCCTCCCTCGCTCCTTTTATACCTCACCTTCCTATCACCATAATTAAGTTGGCTGCGGAGGTCCTGGGGGAAAACGCAGAAGGAAAAGAACAATCCACAGCATGCCATTGGGAAAACTGAGGCTCGAAATCCTTAACAGCTCATTCTGCCAGTGGGCAGAAACTCATTTTAAAAGGAGAACATCTCTGGCTGGCTGGAACAGGACATCTGATTGGAAGTCCCGTTTGTGTTGCCATGTAACTGAAGGCTTGCAACCCGCTCCCTAACAGTTTGGGGGACATTGTTACAAGGGCACAAACTGGGGGTAGAGGCTGGTCCATTCACGTAAATGGGACATTGCCCCCCCTTTCCTGCCTTGCAGGCCTGTCAGCTTCCTGCTGCTCCATGGGCTCAGTGTCCCCCGTGCAGAACTCAGAAGGAGGCAGGAGAAGGGGACTCCCAGTGGGAGCTTCAATCCCTGGTGGGGCTTCAAAGGGACTCCCTGTCTGCAGCCCTGCAGCCCCTGTTGCCCCACAGAGTGAGAGGGACTCATGGCCACTTCCTCAGTTCCTCTTTGAAACAATTGCCTTATTCAAGGCCATGAGGTCTAGAATCTTTGCCTTTGGGGGCAGGACCATCCCTTGGCTTGGTAGAAGGTTACCCTAGATGTGTGTGTGTGTGTGTGTGTGTGTGAGAGAGAGAGAGAGAGAGAGAGAGAGAGAGAGAGAGAGGAGGGAGGAAGTAGTGGCACGAGACAGGTGTCTCCTCGTCCGCCTGATCCAGGGATTTAGCCAGGATCAGGGCTCTTGTAGTGGAGCTCGGCAGACACAGCGTTGCGCCAACTTGGAAAGCAGCAGGCAGATCAGGAGCCTCTGACCGCTTCCACCTGCTGGTATCCCCCTTGGACCTGACATCTCAGGAAAAGGGACCAGGTCTGCCTTGCTCCCCTGCCTTCTTCATTTTCTTCACCGAAAGATTTCAAATCTGAGGTACTAGCACCCCACCCCCTGCTTTTGAACAGCTACAATCAACTTTTGGGAATAATTAAATTGCACTAAATTGTACCCAAGGCAATGAGCTGGTCTGGGATTCTACTCCCAAATTGTTGATATTTTATTGCTGTTAATTATTATCTGCAAAAGGGGCATTTTTTTCTTTTGCCTTAGAGAGGCAGGGAAGATGGCCCTCTCCCTAGGGGACTAAGGATTCCCTTACTGCAACCCTAAAGGAGGGATGGAAAGACCCTTTCCCATTTTAAATTCAGCTTTCCACATTTCTGCCACAGCTTGCAAGAGAAAATCCTGATGAAAATTCTCTAGCATTCTAATGCAAATTTATGCTAATAATCATATTTTGGTATGCAGTTTTTACTTAACAAACACATTTTTGAAAGAAATTTATCCTAACGTAATGCATCATTGAATGTTATTTTCATATGCATATATTCAATTTTATGCACACTTTCCTTTAATATGTTCATTTTTTTAAAGGTTGGTTGGTTGGAGAATGCATCAAAAATAGGGTGTTGCGGATCTCATACAGCTTTGAAAATTGCAAATTTGATAGATTCCTCTTTAAATGCATCAAATGCATCCTTAGCCTAAAGTCATAGATGACATTTCAGGTTGGGGTCGGGATGCAGAAGGGAGACACATGCTCTAAGTTTGACCCTTGGCATCTCCAAGCACAATGAGGTCCTGTCAAACCAGACACCTGCTGCCAGACAGTGTGGGCAACAGAGTTATTTCATTTTTAGGCGAAGAACACTAGCTCAGAGCTAGAACACTTGCTTTGCACGCAGAATGTGGCGCGCATTAATGTGTTAATTGCGATTTCTCTCAGTTTCTCATTTTCCAATCTCAAGCTCAGTTTTCCATGTTTCCACCTCAGTTTGCAAAAATATTGTTTAAAGTGAGTCTTCATGAAAATCCATCAACATTTCATGGCAAATGCACATTTCTGTATGCAATTTCCCCAAGCACCCACACATATTTTTGCAAAGTGATTTCTTCTGATATAACGTGGGTTTCGTGGGTTATTTTCACTAGTTTGTGAATTTCTGAGACACACTTTTAGCTCAGTACAAACATTTTTGTACAGCTTGCTTGGCTCCTGCATTGCATTGCAAAATTCGGGTAAGTGAAAAAATTCAAACGATGGCTGTGTTTTGCTTTCTGCAAAACACCAGAAAGTTCTTCGCAATGTTTAGCCTAGAAACTCGGTTTACTAAACCTCTTGGCTAATTGCAATCATTCATATACAAAGCGGACTAGCCCTTGGCGGGCCCTTTAAATTTCTGCCCTGGCTCTGCAGCCGCCATTGACCAGCGAAGGAGGAACCAAGCAACCCATCGCTCCTCTACCCATCTCCTCTCCTAATTGCCTGCCAGGAATTCCTGGCCACCGCTACGTGACCCACTATATCTGCCCCTGAAAAGTACACTGCTCAGAACTATCCGGAGCTCTCTGACTTTTCTGCGCAGATCGACGGGCGAGATGTTCCTCAGCAAGTGCGAGGGGGAGCTGAGCGAACTGCCGAAGAGCGTGGACAGCGAGGGGACCACGCCGGAGAACCTGGACGAGGAACAGCCCAAGAAGAAGCACCGCCGGAACCGGACCACCTTCACCACCTACCAGCTGCATGAGCTGGAGAGGGCCTTTGAGAAGTCTCACTACCCGGACGTCTACAGCCGCGAGGAACTGGCCATGAAAGTCAACTTGCCAGAGGTCCGGGTTCAGGTGAGCAAGAACAACGAGGAGCAGATGGTGCTGCCATGATGGAGCCAGACCACCGGTCCATCGACAGCAGCCTCTCTCAACCGTGGGTCTCCAGGTGTTAGGGGAACTGGGTGCTTTTAATAAGGGGGCTGGGCTGTTTCTTCCTCTTCTTCTTTGAATTTATATACCACCCTATACCCAGGGGTCTCAGAATGAAATCAAGATATAAAACCACAAAATGCATAATAAAAATAACATCAACCCAATAGCTCCCCCCCCAAAAAAAAACACATTTTAAAAGGGCATAGGATGTAAATCAGATCAACCAAAGGCCTGGTTAAAAAGGAACGTTTTTGCCTGGCGCCTAAAAATGTATAGTGAACTTCCCTGGGGAGAGCATTCCACAGACAGGGAGCCACTGCAGAGAAGGCCCCGGTCTCATGTTGCCACCCTCCTGACCTCTCGAGGAGGAGGCACACGAAGAAGGGCCTCAGAAGATGATCGCAGGGTCCGGGTGGGTTGATATGGCAAGAGGCAGTCCTTGAGGTATTGTGGTCCTGAGCCATTTAAGGCTTTATTGGTCAGAACCAGCACTTTGAATTGGGCTCAGAAACTAATTGGTAGCCAGTGCAGCCGGACCAGGATTGGTGTAAGCTGCTCAAACCATCTTGCTCCGGTGAGCAGCCTGGCCGCTGAATTCTGCCCGCTGAATTTATTGCAATTATATAGTTTTTATCAATGTTTAGTTTATAGATAGATAGATAGATAGATAGATAGATAGATAGATAGATAGAGATAGATAGATAGAGATAGATAGATAGATAGTTTTTCTGTTTTTAGCAATCTTGTTTTTAAACTGTCAGCTACCTCGAGTGCCGTCAGGGGGAAAGGCAGGGTGCCAATAAATATATAATAATAACACCAACAACAGTGATGATGCTGATGATGGACTGGATGCTTTGAGAAGGTGCGTCTCCTTTTCGCAGGTCTGGTTCCAGAATCGGAGGGCCAAGTGGCGCCGGCAAGAGAAGATGGAGGCCAACTCCATGAAGCTCCACGATGCCCCCATGCTGTCGTTCAACAGGCCCCCCATGGCCCCCAATGTGGGGCCCATCGGCAACTCCCTCCCCTTGGACCCCTGGCTGACCTCGCCCATCTCCAGCGCCACGGCGGTGCACAGCATCCCGGGCTTCATGGGCCCCACGCAAGGCCTCCAGCCGGCCTACACAGGGCACTCCTTCCTCAACAGCCCACCCGCCATGCCCCAGAGCATGCAGCCCATGGCGCCCGCCGCCTACCAGTGCGCCACCACGTTTGTGGACAAGTACCCTCTGGAGGACGTGGACCAGCGCAGCTCCAGCATCGCTTCGCTGCGGATGAAGGCCAAGGAACACATCCAGACCATTGACAAAACGTGGCAGCCCATTTGATGGCGGGGCAGGTGACCCACCGTGCCAAACCCTGGCCAGGAAGGGGGACAGAGGAAGGAATCGACACCGCGTGGTCTCTCGCCAGGCGACTCTCAGCTTCTTCCATCGCAGCCAGTGACTATGACGTGGCCTCTCAGGCACTGCGGACGGCGTTTCTGCTTCAAGCCAGCTGGGTTTACGCTGGCTAATGGCGATGGTTTCGCTCGAATGAGAGAATTTAGCACCACGGACTCAAATACTGAAGTTCTTGCTCTCCCCACTTTCCCTCTGACTCTGGTTGGGCAGTGGGATTAGGAGGAGGGAATTCCCCACAGGGAATCTTCTCCTTGCATGGATCTGAGCTGTGGATCTGAGCTGTGGATTGGACTGGTTGGATTCAGTGATTCCTGCACCCCCTGGAAAGGGGATATCAAAAACAAGAAAGCGAAGGCTGTGATGGAGATTGCAAAAACAGGACCAGATGCCCTTGGCAAGGCTGTGACATCGCACCAAGTCACTAGTCCTCATAGAGGGCAGATTCAGTCTTGGAGCAACTGATTTGTATTGATTGCAGGAGAACAAAATGACTATTAACCATCCCGACTGGCACCCATCAGTTGTAAATCCCTCCAGGCCAGATGGACAGCCCCTTTGTTTCGACCCAAAAGCAGCCAGCTACTCCAAAGCAGATTGCATTCCAAAGTGGAAACACCACTTTCTGTTTACACATCCATTTTCCTTTCTCTCTGTGTGGGTTTCACTTGCTCTGCTTTCTGTTGGGTAGACATTTTTCTCTGGTGTTTGTCTCAGAATTGCCACATTTGGTGTGATTTCTATGCAGCAGAGTTCAGCCAACAGAATGAAGGAGGGAAAAATATTTTCTTTAATAATTTCTCACTTTCTCACTTCTTTCAATCCATCTCAGCATAGTGAGAAAGACCGGTGTCTGCTCAGTCTGCTACTCAGACGCCTTTTGCTGGTCTCAATGCAGGACAGAGAGGTTTGTGCGTGTGTTGAAACTCGCTTACTGTACAAAGGTACCAGGGGCATCCACTGTTCCACACCTTTTGCCTTCACCCACCCCTGGGACTCTCCACCCCGCACTGAAGAAGGGAATGGGACACTCCTCACCTGCCTTCAGCAGCCAGTTTGCTCCCCAGGCTCACATTCCCAATCTGTCAATATGCAGTTAGCAGCACTGGTCCGGACTGGTGCTTGTTGCCCCAAAAGAACGGGAGCTGGGGGGCGGGGGGGGAATTAAAGGCTGCCTCAACCCCCTCATTTCTCATTTAAGGTGGGTTGTAGGGCTTACCCAAAAAGTTGCATTTTGCACATGCTAACTGCTCCAATCTTTGCTCTTATAGCAGCTCCTCACCCCCTTAGATTGCAGAGTATGGGGGGGGGGTGTAATCATCATTAGGAGTGCAATCCCACTTAACCTTTCCCCTGTTATTAATCCTAATGAAAATTGCCCCCGTTCTGCCGGAAACATTTGCAACTGAAGAAAGGGTCTACGGCTGCAGCAAAGCATTGCGGTTGCTCCAGAAGCAGGCCCTCCTTGACCACTGGGCATGCTGGTTGTTGCTGGGAGCAGGAAGGTTGCGGGTTCCTCATGCCTGTAAACCACCCTCTTCTGCTGTTTCTCAGAGTCTCCTTCCTTCCTCTCCCGGTCCAGCTGCTGCCTCTCACCTCGTCTCCCCTTCCACCGGGTGGGGGGGGGCGTCAGACCCGATTCCATATTGCACGCCTGGCTGCCCCCACAACAAAAGGGGCCTGGCCAGGGCTGCTTCTCCCAAGCCCCACCGACCCCCACGGGCCACTATTGTTGTCTTGCAACAGATGCGAGACTCTGGGGTGCCCCACGGCGCTCGTTAGGGGGAATCTGCTCACCCATCACTCTGCCGGAGTCTCCCAGGTGGGGCAGGGAGGGCCCGTCCCTCCGCCCCAGCCGACCAGGCTGTCACACCAAGCGGGTTGAGACTTTCCTTGCAAAGGGCTCCCACTTCCCAGCCGCCACGATCATAGTGTGGAGGCAGGAATCCATCTGAATGCCAGAGGCTGGGAACCTGGGGCTGGGAGAGCGCGCTTGGGCTCAGATCCTTCTGGCAGGGATCCGGCAGGGATCTGGTGGGCCACTGTGAGAGCAGTATACTGGGCTGGACAGGCCACAGGCTCCGCTTACGTGTTCTGAAGGCCCGGAGGAAGCTGCCCAGGTCCCCGTCAGTGGCGTAGCGTGGGGGGTGCAGGGGGGGCCGACCGCACCGGGCGCAACATCTGGGGGTTAGGGTTAGGGGGCGCAAATCCACGGGTTAGGGGGCACAAATTACTTGCCTTGCCCCGGGTGCTGACAACCCACGCTACGCCACTGGTCCCCGTCCCTTGTAGGTGGGATGCAGCGGCCGGCTGTGGTCTTGCCCTGGGCCCCCTTGGGGCAGCCGTTGGACCTGCCTCACTCGAAGAGAGCAGCTGGATCCGGCCAAAGTCCCACCTGGACCCGCTTTGCACAGTGGCCTGACCAGGTGCCCCCATGGGAAGCAGACCAGCAGGGGATGGGGCCGGAAAGCCGTGAGGCTCTGCGGGTGAGAAACAGGGCTGGGTCTGTAGCCAGTGCTTAGGGGTGGGGGGCTGCCTGGGATCCAGGATAGCAAGGGGGGGCTATAGATGCACAACCCACCTGTGAGGCGTAAAAGAGGCAGACACAGAGAAATAGGAGGCTCTCAGCGGCTTCCAGAGGGAGACACACTTCTGAGAACCAGCTGCTGAAACTGCGGGGGGGGGGGGAGTTTTCCTGCTTCCTGGTTTCCCATTGGGTCATCTGGCGTAGAAGGGCCCTTGCCTGAACCAGAAGTATCATTTTGATCATTTATTGAATTTATATACCACCCTATACCCAGGGGTCTCAGGGCGGTTCACAGCATAAAATTAAGATATAAAACCACAAAATACCTAATAAAACTAAAAACAACAACCCAATACCCCCCCCAAAAAAAACACATTTTAAAAGGCATAGGATGTAAATCGGATCAACCAAAGGCCTGGTTAAAAGGGAATGTTTTTGCCTGGCACCTGAAGGTGTATAATGAAGGTGCCAGGCGAACTTCCCTGGGGAGAGCATTCCACAGACGGGGAGCCGCTGCAGAAAAGGCCCCGTTCTCATGTTGCCACCATCTGGACCTCTTGAGGAGGAGACACACGAAGGAGGGCCTCAGAAGATGATCTCAGGGTCCGGGTAGGGCTCTTCTTATGGACTTAATAATAAAAAAGTTCTGTGACCAACATATCTACTTGCAGTTGCCTGCCTTCCCAGTAACACCACCATGACAAAAATCATTTCCTCCATTTCCTGAAAGGCTGGTGGTTCTCCCTGGCCCCGTTAGATGACACGACAATTAAATGGCACAGCAATTCAATGCCCTCTCCCTCCGCCCTTTGCCACACCCTGTGCAGGCTGGCCAGCAAGGTAGCTCTTCCCTTCACCGGTCGCTGTGGGATACGTGCTTGGGGAGGGGGGGACGCAGAAGAGAGGCACACCCGCCCACCCCAGCGGCACTAATGGGGTCTGATTGCTGACAGCCAGAGCAGGCTCCCGGGTTCGGCATGAAAGGGGGTGGGAGAGCCTTTGTACATCTGGCGCCAGAGTCCAGCCTGTCAAGACCTCGTCAAAAGAGGCGGCTCGGTGGCGTGTCCCTTCAACAGCTGGCCCTTCCCCAATTAACGGCACATTAATTAGGTCACGGGCTTTGCTTGGGCCAGGCCCAGACTCAGGAGTTTGGGAAGGAGCCTGCCCTCCTTCAAGGCTGGAACCTCAGGCACACCTTTTCTTTTCCCGGGAGGGGGAAGATTGAAACAGGCTCTATAGTTCAGGGCAGGGGGGGCGTTTTGCATGCAGGAGGTCCCTGGGTCCATAACCTGGCATTTCCAAAATGGGCTGGGAAAAGCTAATAAATAATAATAATTTTATTTATTCATTCATACTGCTCTCATCTGGCTGGGTTTCCCCAGCCACTCTGGGTGACTCCCAACAAAATATTACAAATTCAATCAAACATTAAAAACTTCCCTAAACAGGGCTGCCTTCAGATGTCTTCCTTTATTTCCTTGACATCTGATTGGAGGGCATTCGACAGGGCGGGCGCCACCACCAAGCAGGTCCTCTGTAACCTCACTTCTTGCAGGGAGGGAGGCCCTCGGAGATGGACCCCGGTGTCCGGGCTGAATGATGGGGGTGGAGACGCTCCTTCAGGTATCTTGTCTGAAACCTTGGAGAGGTGGTGGCCTGTCAGTGCAGAGCAGGAATGGCCGGGTGGGGGGGGGGGATGAGAGAAGCAGCTCAGGGTCCCAGTGCAGCCGAGACAAGCCTATCTGAGCCTCAGATTGCAATGGGTGCAAGTCTTGCCCTCGCAGGCTGCATTTCAATCACACAAGAGTTGAATGGTTCTACACACAGACACAGAAACAAGCAAGCAAGATGGAGCACAGAGCACCTTCCCATTGTGGAAAAGCAGAGGCGGGTGCAGAGATCAGCCCTGAAGGGGCCACATTACGACTGAGGTGCCCAACCATTGCTTCTTCCACCGCACCTGACTCAGCCCACGGCAGCCAGAGGTCCTTCCGGAGACAGCTAAACCAGTCATTGCAGAAATCACACCTGTGTCCCCCCCCCCCCAATATCCCCAGCCGCATTGCAATATGCATTCAATGATTTGTAGAGAGACTTCCATAATGTCGTTTTGCTTTCTATAATCCTAAGTGATTGTACAGAACTGGAAAGTGTGCCAAATGACTTGGCAAGCATCCACCTCTTAAAAAATAAAAAGCAGCCGGACACAAATGGGGGGAGGACACTGGATCACTCCAACTTTATCAGCAGAAAGTACAAAGCTCGCAATCTCTCAAGTTCACCCCGTAGAAAATCGTCAGGAGCGTTGTGCGGTTGTTTCAGGGCGATGGGTTTTCTTGGCAGATTTTCCTGCTTTGAGGGGGGGGGCTGGGACTGAAGTTCAGAGCAAGAAACGAGAGTCGTACCAACTTGAGAGTTTCTGGAATTTGCCAGGGCGTGTTTCCCATCACTGCTCCCACCCACCTCATCCCACCAGCGACACATTAAGGAAGGAGCAGCTTAGGATGGTCTGGAGAACCCATTAAGCTCACCATCAATACTGGAGGTCGAACATTGGCTTTTATTTGCAAGTCTTGGCATTTTCCCAAGCTGTGTATTAAGAAGATGGACCAGGCCTTGCACTGCTTTTTTAATGTGTTGCAAGATGTGAGCTCAGGACACAAATGTAGAGAAGGACAAGGGAAGCATTTAGGATGATATCGCGGTGGGGGGGATCAAATCTGGATTGCTAGGTGCTGCTTCCCCATGTAGACCCAAACCAGAAGGCCAAGACCCCCAAAGCTCCAGAATGAAAGAGCCCACCTTTTTGTGGTTACAGGTTTTCACGCACAGATCAGCATCCAGGCCATACTAGGAAGTAGGGAAGCTGTTAACCAGCTGGTTCCTGGCATCTGCTCTGCCAAAGCTCAGAAGCAGCAACCTCTAAAACCCTTTTTTGCACAGCCTGAGATCCAACTGGGGGGGGGGGGGGGAGCAGCCTCATCAGGTCTCTCTCCACCCAAGGAATAGCCAACTGCAATTGCCAGGGAGAATATTCAGGGATGGAAGAATCTCTCTGCTCTGGAACTGATCACATGTTGTGGGACCAAAGAAATAAGAACTTGGTTGGAGTGTCAGATGGGGATTAATCCAGGCAACCTCTGAAGTCACAGCACCCTCTGCTGGAGTTCAGAAAGGAAACAAGGATATCTTGGGGCGCTCAGTGAACAGGCAATCAAATCACATTGGTGGCATTGCCACACATTTCCGGAATTTGGCGGCGGCGAGGAGGGAGGGGAGCCAAAGGAATGATCTTATCGTAGGTGCGCAGAAAAAAACCCCAAAGTCTTTCCCAAGCTTCCAGGGTATTCCAGAATGTGGGCATCTTTTCTTTTGCTTGGAAGTTTAAAACATCCATTGCTCAGTCCTCAGTCCGCAGGGCTGTTCTCATGGCTTCTTTGGAGGCTGAAAATAAACCGAGAGAAAAGGGCGTCTCATGAGAGCAAGACAACAAGGGAGGGGAGAGCCTGTTTCAGTCCTTAAGCTCAGATCTCCCCATTCCAAGAAGACCTTGGGGGTTCCTTTAAAATATTCCTTGAAAGTTCACATGCATGTTTGTAGGTAATTTTGTTCAATACATGCATTTTTGCCAAATGTTTCCCCTAATGCAGTCCTAGGCATTACCGTATTGGCCTGAATATAAGCCACACTTTTTCCCAAATTCCGAGTGCGGCTTAAATTTACAACCTTACAAAAATGGGCTTTTACAATATCGCTGTAGGATTTTCTTCTACATTTGTCATTCACTGGTGTGCGTGCCAGTGGAATTTTAAGGGAGTGGCTTATATTTGGGTATTGTCTTTCTTTCTTTTATTGAATTTTAATGGTGTGGCTGTCTCATACAGAGTCAGACCCTGGCCATAAAGCTCAGTATCTTCTGACAGCAGTTCTCCAGGAATTCAGAAAGGGCTTCTCTCCTAGCCCTCTGGATATGGCAAATGTTCTCCCTCGGAGCCACAGATATTCCCCATAAAATATCCATTGGAATCAGAGCAAGAGGTTTCACTGCCAGCCAAGAGTAGGCAAAGAGCTGAGATTTTCTGCAGTGGGGAGACTTAAAAATAGCCTCTTTCCCCACCAGGAAATCCCAGCCTCCATCTCTTGCTGGCAGCCAAGAGCTCCGCCATCCTCTAATCCACTTTGTGCAAAGGTAGAGAGATGGGCTAAGCCACATCTAAACTTAGCTGGCAGCTGGGGAACCCATTTCCCTGTCAATAGGTAGTGGTGGAATCTGGATTTATCTTTAGAGACAGAAGCACGTGCTCCCCGCTGTAGAGGAAAGTCAGGGGCATATTACGCTCATCAAGCCGATCTGGGAGTAGGGAAACTATTGCTGACATTTATTAATAAGAAATAAAAAAGAAAATTAATTATATTGGGGTCAGAAGATTGGGAAAAGATCGCCTAATCGAAAATAGATCTGTTGGGTCTCATTCTAGAGTCTTTTATGTAACTGAGAGATGGAAAATCACAAGTCATTTTTATTTCTCTTCTCTTCCTTGGGTCTTTTTCTTTTCTCTTTTCTCTTTGCTTTAGTTTTTATTTAGATTGGTTTCTCTTATTTTGTTGCACTGTGGACAGAAAGCTTTAAGGAAATCTTAATGAACGCTCATTGTATCTTCCCTGCCTTGAGCCCCTTAAAAAGCCACTTGAGACACATGGTTTCTTGAACGATGGCAGCTGATGTTATCCTTTGGGGAGGGCGACCTACTCGCGAGTAAAGACGGTGGTGGAAAGCTGCCTGGCGCACAGGTGGAGGTCAGCTGTCAGCCAGAGATTGCAGAACTAAGAAGACAAAAGACAAAGGACGGGGAAGAGAGCAGAGGGAATGAAAAGGTGCAGAAGAAAGAGCGAGAGATTGCGAAAGAAAAAGGAGGCCAAGCCTTCGACTGCTTGCGCACAAGAGCAGAGCAGAGCCGGGACGCACATGCCAAATTTCCAGGATGGTTGCTTTTCAGGTGTGTTTTTTTCTTTAATTTTTTTGGGGGGCCCCAAGAGAGTGGGGCCCAAAGCTATAGCTTGTTTAGCTTATACATAAATCCGGCACTGGTCTGGACACACACGACAAATTTCCAGGATCATTGCTTTTCAGAGTTTGCCTAGAACAGCTTTTACCCACCTGGGAATATTTTAAACCCTTAAAGGCACGGCTGAAGCTCAGCTGCCGTCATTCATCTTGCCTGTTTAAAAGGCTTTTAGGGCTGTCGTTTTTTCAAAAGGGCCAAACCCTCTCTCTCTAAGCAGCTTCCAGAATTCAAGCACGATGCAACCACAGATATAAAATCCATAGCCATAATTGACACAATTACCTTCCCTGGAGACGGTGGACGCGACGTGAGCAGCTCGGCCGCCGAGGTCGCTGAGGACGCAGTCGACGGTCTGGTGGTGCTTCAGAAACCAGGGGCGGATGACGTTGCGGTAGAGGACCTGGGAGCCGTTCCACGAGACAGGAGCCATGCACCACAGCAGGAAGAGACACTGCGGGGCAGGGGAAGGAGGGCAGCTCAGCATCAAAAAGCAGGGCGCTGCAACAAGGGGGCGTAGCGCATCACCACCAGCCACAGGCGTGCACTTGGAGGGGCCCAGCCACGTATACACTTTCCCAGGATACTCCATTCCCATTCCCACTGCTTTACCTGGGAACGTGGTCATCTGAGATGATATTATTATTATTATTATTATTATTATTATTATTATTATTCCCTGACCACTCTGGGCAGCTTCCAACAGGATATTGAAAACACAATCAAACATCAAACATTAAAAACTTCCCTAAACAGGGCTGCCTTCAGATGTGTGTATGTGTCCCACCCTTAAATGGCTCAGGATTGCACCAGTGCTAGAAACCCAAATGGCACTTTAAAACTTTTTTGTTATCTGCTACTTGACTGTAAAAAAAAGAACAACCTTCAAAGCAGTTTGCGAAAAGATAAGTAAGGAAAATTGGGGAAAATTTACAGCTGTAAATTTTTCCCAATTTATCTTTCTGCAAACTGCTTTGAGGGTTGTTTTTTTTTACAGTCAAGTAGCAGATAAATCTTATGATAAATAATTGCTCTTCAATTTTAGACATTTAAGTGTTTTGTGTGCGTATGTTTGTACTGTGTATGTGTTTGTATCTCTATCCTGCTGTTCTTAAAAAAACTCAAAGTGATGTGCAATAACCATATATAACTTTGATTTATTTTAATTTTTTTAAAGAACAGCAGGATACAGATACTTTTTAAAAATGAACGACGTTACCTTGCCGGCATAATAAAAGGGAAACCAGTAAAGGAAGGTGTCCGAGAAGAACTCCGCCACGCTGAAGAGCCCATAGACGACCCAGTAGGTCAGCCATGTCGTGTCGTCGTCCTTCGTGGAGCTCTCAATGGCTTTGATGCTGAAAAGAACGGCAAGGCTGTGAGAACGTCCCTCGTTTATGCAGCACTTTGGGTCCCCCCCAGGAACCCCCCCATCCCTTCCGGTCCCAACCACGTTCACCCGCAAGACGCCTCTGTCGCGACCAGTGCCAGAGCAGCCAGGGGGCCGGAGGGCTGGGCGACTGGGCCAAGGGGACCCTTTCAGAGCTGGATGGGTCCTCCAGAGATGGCTTCCTTATAGTCTTCTAAACATGCCCAGTTCTTCCAACGGCTCCTCTTCAGGTGAGGTTTCTAAGCCCTGCTCCTCCTCTCCTGAACGCTCTCCTTTTTGGCAATGCCCTTCTGCAACCGTGGAGCCCAGATGCAGAATAGAACAGAACACAATTAATCATCCTGGCGATCTGGACTCTCTGCTTCTATTAATTCATCTCCAGCAAGCGAGCCAAGCTGCATGCTGCCATCTCAGCCTCCTCTGCGCTGTACTTCTAAAGTACGGTCCCACTTCGACAGTCATGGCTTCCCCAAAATAATCCAGAGAACTGGACCTTGTTAAGGATGCTGAGAGTTATTCGGAGACCCCCTACAACTGGAAGAGGGATTGGCGGTTAAAAAACTCTGGGAATTGTAGCTCCGTGAGAAAAATAGGGGTCTCCTGGCACCTCTCAGCCCCCTTTGGCTACGACTCCGAGGATTTTCAGGGCCGCCACGACTGTTGAGGTGGTCTGGGACTGCTTTGGATGTCAGGTGCAGGGGGCCTCACTCTGCACCTCAATATTGGTTGCTGCTTTGGGGCAGCAGCTCTGCAGAACAGCTCCAGCGCCAGCCAGCAAAAATACGCCCAGAGAGGGAGGGAGACGAGAAGACGAGCGTCTGGCTCTCAAGATGGGTACTCACGAGACATAAGCAGGGTAGACAAAACCGATGAGATTGCAAAGCAACGAGGCGCCATAGCCAAACATCAGGTAGAGTCCCAGAAACGCAATTGCACCTAAATGGAGCAAAGCCAGTCAGAGCCTGGAAAGTTCATTTTACAAAAGGAATTCATTCCACTCCAATATTTCCCAGAAAGGAATTAATTCCCCTTCATTCTTGCCTCTTTACAAAAAGTATTTGTATTATGTTCAGTTCATGTTCAGTTCAGTTATGTTCCTGAACTCTAGAAGCGTCCGGCACCCACAACAGTCTAATCTGCCCTTTATTCACAGTTATGAGGATAATAATCTTTATTAATAATTGGGGAAGAACCACAGCTTGGTGACAGAGCATCTGCCTCGGCACAGACGATCCTGGGTTCCGTTCCCAGCACCTCCAGGTCAAGGTGGGAGCTGCTGCCTCTGTCCCTTTTGAAAAGGGGAAGGAGGGCAACTCCACACATGCAGAAGAAATCAAAGGAGTTTAATAAACATGCTATGTTATGACCATTATCGTAATGTTTAGTGAAGGCCAGGATTCTGCAGCTGCTAACTTTTTCCCTGGGCGACTCCAACTAAGGCAGCCCTCCATGTTTCTGTTTAAATCAGCCCCCTTTCCCTAACCAGGAGCACTGGGCTCTTTCTTCCTCAGCTGGAGGCTCAGGGCAGGTGAGGCTCGCCTGGTCGTCAGGACCAGATGCTGCAATCAGCAGGCAAGGCATAAAAGGGAAGCAGAGGGGCTGGAGCTGCTCCACTGCTCCTGTGGGCTCGGCTTTGGGTTTGTCTCTGGAGTGCGTCTCCCGACTGCTGGACTTTGGCTACATGGATTGACCCTCAGGCGGTGTTTCCCGACTGCTGCACTTTGGACTTGACATACAGTAGATGCCAGCAGGACTTGGTGCCAGGTAAGCCGGGGGTTCAGGACTGCTTTGCCCTGTGCCTGTTTTAAACTTTGCTGGGGGCTTTCTCCTGCTGGAGAGAGTATAACGGCCCATGTTTTGAATGCAGGTGTCCTGCTATTTCTTTTGATAACTAACCCACACATACATGGGTTGCGGATCTTCATTCTCCTACAAAAATTGTATCTGTTTGGCCTCCTCCTGCCTGTACAAGAGGCTTCTATTTGGCAAGCCTGACTAATATTAATCATAAAGCAACCATAAAACCATTTTAGAAAGTAAACAATGAAGCTAAATAGAAGAGCAAATAAAAGCCATTCCGTTTGTAGTGGCAAGGAGCTTAAAACATTTTAAACCACCACAAAAAAACAAGGCTTCACCCTAAAGCCAGCGACTCTCCATGGCAGAAGAACAGCTGAAATGCTGAGAATTTATTTGTTCCTTTCACTTGCTTAGAATGTATGGGGAAAAGAGAATGCAATAAAATAGGGGGGGGCACACTTAGCACATACACACACACATTTACAGCACATTTCCCCCTTCCTCTAAAGAATCATGGGAACTGTAGTTTATCCCTCAGAAAACTACAATTCTCAACATACTTTTTTAAAAAAGGCCAGAGTTCCCAGGATTCTCTTTCTGCTGGAGGAAAGGTGCTTTAAATGTATAGCGTGTGTGTGCAGCCATAATCCACCTGACAAGGCTGTTTCCAAACCTGGGCCAGAACAGGCCACTTTCCTCCCACACTCGCAATGGCTGCAGGCTTTTGTAAATTCTCCATTTACGAAACGGCCCTGCACAAACCGCGGCAGTTGCAACAGGACTCTGCTCCATGACAAACCTGATATTCCGGTTTAAGATTATCCCGTTCCCCCCTAGCTGTTCCTCAGTCGTGAGCGGCGAGAACCCTTCGGGTATCTTGGCAGAGCTTGGTCAGTTTCGAACGGGGGGGGGGGGGGGGGGCTTGTGATTTTTCCTTGCACTAACCTGGAGCTCAGGAAAAAGTCCCTCTCCCTAAGAACCAGGGGGTGGCATTCCTGGGCAGAGCAGTGCCTGCCTGACCCCCAGATGGGGCCACGATCCCTGACAGAGCAAGTGCATCTTGCGGGGAGGATGCTGGATCCAGCTTCTGCGGCTAAAGGCACCTGTGTCCTCAGGGACTAAATAAAATTTAATGCATTTTTGGAAAGTGTCAAACAGATTATCCATGCGCTAATTTGGACAGATCTGGGACTTCTTGGGTCAGTTTTAACAAGCGGTGGTGGGTGTCTGTTTAGTGCAATGTGTCAGAAAAGGAACAGAGATGCAAACAATCACACACACTTGGCATGTATTAGGCATGAAAAGGGCCGTTTTTATGGGTTTCTCTAGGGAAGGGAAGATTGCAAGATGCTCTGATAAAGGGATGTGGCAATTTCAGTGTGACTTGCTGCCTCACCTGCATGATATATGTTTAAAGCAGTAGCGTTTCCCAAAGGATTCTGGGAACTGTCGTTCCTTTAAGGGTGTTGAGAGTTGTCAGGAGACCCTTATTCCCCCAGCAGAGCTAGAATTCCACAGTAGTTTAACAATCAATGCCTCTTCCCGGGAAAAGAAACAGATTCTTGGGAGGGGAATACAGAGGTCTCCGAACAACTCTCAGTAGGTCAGCGGCAGGGAAAGATCTCCCAAGATTTCTCCCACTGCATCACATGCTAAGGAGATTAACTTTGGCACGTGGAAGGAGCGAAAAGTCGGCTCTTGCCAATTTCAGGAGGAGGGAGGGACTGCAAAACACCCCACAATGTCCCCATACCTGGAAGCAACACCTGAACCTCTGTGCTGAAAACCTGTTGTAATTTGCAATTAAAGTTTCTTATCGCCTCCCGTTACTAAAGGTTAGAGGCAAGACTCCACCCGTCAGCTTATTCCCATGCATGAAATACTAACCTTGTGGAATTAATTACTGAATTTGGGAGATACATACATACCCAAGGGGACCCCAGTTTAACCCTGCAGAAAAGGGGGTGGAACGTGCAAGAGCGGCAAAGGAGTGCTTTGTTTGGGGGCAGAGAGGCACAGAAGCAGAGCAGCCTTCTCCAGGGGCTTAAACATTCATTATTACAATATATTTCATTGCTTTATTGCCAGCCCTTTGCCCTACAGTCCTAGTGTGGGGGCAGAGATCAGGGTGTTGCCCTAGGACCTGGGAGACGGGATTAAATCCCCACTCAGCCGCAAAGTTCACCGGCTGACCTTGGGCCAGCCACTACCTACTCAGAGTAGACCTACTGAGATGCAAAGACATGGCACGCTTAGGCCCACGATTCTCACACAGACACCCCAACACTGGCATGTTTAACAGGGGTTGCATGATTTTATTTTAAAATGCTCTATCCCAGTTCAATATCCAACTTGAACCTCAAGACAAGTTGTGGTTGAGGAATTTTTGGATTACAGAGACTACATGCCTTCTGGGGGGGGCGCTTTGATAATAGTAATTAATAATAATTAATAGTAATAATAATTTATTATTTATACCCCACCCATCTGGCTGGGTTTCCTGACCACTCACCTAGGAGACAAACAATGTTCAGAAAGCAATGAACTTTAACAACAATGTCGGGGATTTTAAAAAAGGAGGGGAGAATATTAAGTACCGTATGTACTAAAAGACAACAAGTTAAACAATATGTGAAGGACAATTGTAAACAATTAACAACACTAGCAGGGTTGATTTAAACAGACTTGTAATGTTAATGAATTTTTAAAACTTATTCAAAATATGGGACAATTATAATAAGTGAAATGTCACTTGGAAGAGGTACAAATGCGATGATACTGAAAGAATGACGAAAACCACGAAGGGGAGGGAGGGAAGTCGATTTCTCTAGCTGCTATGAGCAAAGAGATAACAAAGAAGGGTGTACTTAAATACTATAAAATGGAAATTTAATAATAATAAAAAGACAACGCGTTGAACAAGCCTGCCTTCTGATGGGGTCCCTCCCAGGCCCTTTTTTCCATGCTTCTGAGCATGGGCAGAGTCCTCCCCCCTCCCCGGAGGGATGAAGAGGGCTTGGCGAGCCTTGAGCCTCAATTACGCACGGCGCTTTCCCCCCGGTTGGCCGGGGAAGTCTCCCCTGGGGCGCACAGGCTCACCTGCGGCCAGGTAGTCTCTCCTGACGCCCGTCTGCGCCTCCAGGCGGCCCAGCAGGTCGCCCACGAAGCCCGGCCGCTGCAGGAAGGCCTGGAAGCGGAGCTGCGCGGAGCCCATCGCGGAGAGAGAGGAGCGCACCTTTGCGCCCCGGAGACGCGCGGCCCGGCGGGGGGGGGGGGCAGGAGGGAGGGCGGGGCTGGGGGCACGGCCCCGCCCACCCACAGGCTGGGCCAATGGAGGGCGAGGGCGGGGCCGACAGGTGCGCGGAAAGAGCGCAGGGGCGCAAAAGCGCGCAAAGGAGCGCGCCGCGGAGAAAGCGCAGAGAGCCGGCTCTCCAGAAGCAGGGCAGGGCGCTTTCTTCTTCAGCAACTCTAGGGTTGTTGCTTTTGGTATAATCATAATATATTTTATTATTATTATTTATTATTAATTAATATAATCAACCATCTGTTGAGGTTCCTCTCTAACGTTCTGATTTTGTTTTGTTTTTTTGCGTGTTTATGTATCTTTAATCCTCCACCGTAACTAAACCATCTTCGCTTTGATTTTATTCCAGTGGTGGGCATTGGATCTAAACGTCTAAAGACATTATTCTGGCTTAAAAAGTCGATAATTTCTTTTAAAAGAAAAAGTTTGCGCATGGTGTTTTTGTTTTAAAAATGAATTTAGAAACAAATCTCTTTTTTGCCTGGTATTTTTGTTTTGGTCTTTTAAAAATGAATTGATTTTAATTGTTTCCCCCCAAAAAACCTTTTTTTGCGTTTTTCTTCTGCCTCCCCTGTCGAAAGCGGGGGGGGGGGGGGCGGGGTTACTTGGACCCAGCTTTGGCCCCCTCCTGCTTTCCGCGCCGAGGCTTGAGAGGAGGGAAGACAAGGCTCCTGAGCAGCTGCAGAGTTCGCTTCTCTGGGCCAAAGTTCCCGCTCCAAGCGAGGATGGCCTGTAACGCAGCACCACCTGGTGGTGTTAAAATGTAGCGCACCCTCCGTCAGGGATCAAGCACTCCAGCCTCAATTTTAAAGGGAAAAAAGAAAATCTCTTTTGCCCCGGAGCGTGGGGAACAAGTCCTGCAAGAATGCGCAGAAATGGTTGGCCTCGTTCTCGAGGGATGCACCTGCTGGCCCTGTTTGCAGAAGCGCAGGTGGGCCTTTCCACCCCAAAAGGTCACATTGCACCATCAATATTTTGGGGGGAGGCTGAGGGGGGTGATGAGAAAGAGACAAAGGGGAAGGTCTCCTTCCTCCGTCACCCGGGATTCTGGTCCGCTTGCACCCCACGAATGGTGTTGCCAGCTTCCCAGGGCTGCTCCCAGACATATATTACGTAGCACCGGGCAAACATGTCTGAATCAGGTATCCGTCCCTCTCAACTTCTCGTTTCTCCACTCTTCAGCTCTGCTCCCACATCCCAGCATCACTTTTGCTATTGTTTTATTATTATTTTAAGTGTCCACACAAACACACAAAATGCAACAGTGCTTCACCACAGATTTCTCCTAAATATACATGCTTTTGTATGGAGATTTAGGATAAATCCACTCTGAAAGGCTGGCAAATTTTCTGAATGGGCTTTATAATAATAATATATTTGTACCCTGCCCACCTGGCTGTGTTTCCCCAATAATTTTGGTTCCTGAATGTCTCGGGAGCCAAACAAATCGGAAGTTATTGTTCCGGTTTTCAAACGTTTTTTGGAAGCCGAACACCCAGTGCGGCTTCCTGCAGCCAGTCAGAAGCCGTGCCTTGGTTCTCGAACCGTTTTAGGAGTCAAACAGACTCCCGGAACGTATTAAGTTCAGGAACCAAGGTTCCACTGTATTATTATCATTAGTATGTTCTTTTCACCAATATATTCGTTTTCACACATGCTTTTCCAGCAGTAGACACATTTTCCAGGTTAGAGAACTGAAGAATTATCAGAAGCTTTTTTATTTCCATTCAAACAGGGAGACTTTAGGAGTCTGCGAACTGAACAGGACAGGAGAGAGAAGGTGAAAAAGGGGAAATAATAACACAAAGACACGCATTTAATTCTGTAACGGCTTAAATAAAAATGACTTTTAATGCAACTTTAAAAACAAATCAGCACCCAAGTGAAGGTTCTTCGGAGAAACCGTGGGCCCCTCCCTCTCCCTCCCCCCTCCACCCCAAATCAATTATTTGTGAAAACGGTAAGATTATAAAATAAATTACATATTCTAGCTAGCAATGTAAAAGTGAGGCGGGGGCAGTGTGGAGCTTTTGTGGGATTCCTGAGATGGAAAAACAGAAGCAACTTCATAAAAACAGAGGAAGGCGTCTGTAGAAGTCAGGCTCAGCGCTTCTGACTGATGGGCAGCTGTTCTCCAGGGTTTGCAAAAGGGAGACATTCCCAGCACTGCATTTTGGATCCTCAGCTCTCAGCCAGAACAGGAAGGGTGTAGCTGCTGTTCGGCTTAATTTTTATTGTTGTTTTGTTAATAGTGCTTTACAGAAAATAGTTGTTTTACTGACGATTGGTAATTATTCTATGTGATTTACGCTGTCGTCGTGATGTTCTATTCTTGTTCGCAAGTCACTTTGTGACTTGCGCGAGTGAAAAGCGGCCCAGAAATGGAAGGAACAGAATGAAATGGTGGGACTTTCAGGAGCGAGAGCTTTTTCCCTTACAAGAAATGCCCTCTGCGAAATTGCCAGCTGGAATATGCTATGAAACAGATCAAAACCCATTGCACATCTCGTTTTACTGCAAAGGTCCACAAGAAATAGTTAAACCTCATGCTTGAAAGCAAGATTAAATGACACCGACTTCTCCAGGGTTTCTTTCTACTGAACAATCGTAGGCATATTCCACTAAAGGAGACGGGTTGATCGATTGACTGGCGATGATGGGAGGTGGGATTCCTGAATATCTGGCACTCTCAAGGTTGAAGGGGGCGATTTAGGGCACTGAAAAAGGGAGAGAGATGGCGGATTGGAAATTCTCCGGGAAACCCAGAGCCCACAGGACTAAAATGGGCAGACACGGGCAGAAAAAGCACACTGCGCAGGCCAGAGAGAATGAGGACTGCAATGTTTGTAGGAGGACAGCCATGAACTGCTGGATTAGGCCCAGCACCCTGTCCTCACGATGAGAGTGCAGCCGCCGCCTTCTGCTCTTGTTCTCCACTGTCCTAAGGCTAAGCTGGCTCTGTCTATGGAGGTTCCACAAGGAAACTAAGAAGAGCATGCTGGATCAGGCCCACCCAGCCCAACCTCCTCTCTCCAGGAGAGCCCAAAAGGAGGACCCAAGTGGCAACAGCACGCTCCCAAATTTGTGGCTCGGGGGAAGCCAGGAAGAAGCTCCATGGAGGATCCCTGGGTCCATCGAGCTCAGTTCTACACTGACTGGCAGGATTTCAGGAAGGTGGGAATTCCCAGCTCTGCCTGGAGAAGCCAGGGCTTGAAATTGGACCTGTCTTCTCTCACTGAGCTACAATTTGGACCATGAGGGGGCTCCTTTGAAGGCCTGTAAGGCATGTATGTTCAAATATTTCTCACTGTCCGATTTCAGTGACCATTCACCGAACTTTCTGGTCACACCATGTAGGACTGGAGAGTTGGACAGGCAGCTGTCAGGGGCAATAGTGACGAGGGGAGATGGACTCCAACGACATTTGGCCGGCCACAGATCGCACCCCCCACCCAAATCCCTGGACTAAACAAAAACAGGAGCCATTGTAGACTCTACGGGCTCAGTCAAGACACTTCAGATATACAAGGATTTTCACAGTCCAGAAAGCACCTCCGCTCCGGCATCCGAACCCCGTGGCTCTCGCTCGCAAACAATTCCACTGGGCTAAGCAGGCGGGCCCTTGGGGAACTCTCACTGAGAGTTACTAGAGAAAGCAGAACCAATTAAAGATTTTAAGAGATTCAAATAGCAATCAACTTTTCTTTTACAAAAAGAGAGAAAGGGGAGGGGGGAAGAGAAGGATCCACATATTTCCACTTGAACAGATTCCTCCTCCTCCTTCTAAGCCAAGACATTAGTCATGTAGCTCTATTTTGACGGGAGAGTCTGTGACACCCAACGCCATTTGGGATTTTTAAACACTCAGGTTCGTCTCCTTTTAAGTCTGCGACGCCCCGTGACTTTTTTAGAGCGAAGTTGGTGCGCTGGTTTGGAAAACGAGACTCTTTGAGCTCTCTGCTGAGCGTGGCGCCCTCATCCTGCCATGTTCAAACGAGGAAATATGCAATTTTTTCCCTGCAATACTTGTAAGGGCAGCCCTTCTTTGCCAGAATCCAGAATGTTTTTCAGATGGGCTGTTGGATCTTCTGCCCCAACCACAGAGAAACGGCTCTGCCAGGAGTCTGGGCGAGTCTCAGGTGTCTCTCCCCCCCATCTTCATTGTCGTTCCCCCCCCCCCAAAAAAAATCTTCTTAGGAAGTGTCATCAAGGAGGCGGCACCATTCCAGTTTTACTCCCTAACCCCCCCCGACACAGCAACAAAAGTTCAGAAAAAGGATCTAGTACCACGCTGAGATTCTAAGGTACAAAGTGGTGCTTGGGGTGGGGTCTGAGCAGCATCTAGCTTTTGAGGCACTGGAAAAGAGGGCTCAGGGGTGTTTTGGGGGGGGGAGAAGGCAGCTCCCAGTTCCTGGAGCAAGACCCAGCCGAAGAGAAGGTGTGCGCTTCGGATGCAGAGGTATGTAGTTGCCAGGTTTGAAAAAGGCAGTAATGCAAAGAGGTCCGTTTTTTCTTTAAAATAATAATAATGGGAGGGGACCCCAAGAGTCATCTGCTCCAACAACCCCCCCCCCCAAAAAAACTAGGTCAGAGCAAAGGAGGCCTCTCTCCACCCCACCCCCCTTCCTGCCCCAAAGCATTCGCCAAGAGGGCATCAGAGGCGTTTGGGGGGCTGGCAGAGTGGAAAGCTCTGACCCCCTTGACGAGGGGTTAGAAAATTTCCCCGGGCAGGAATACTCTGCTTTAAGCTACAACGTTTTTGTATGCACCCTTTTTGAAAAACCCAAGTCGAGACAGGAGGCAAAAATTTTCATACAAATTGAGGCTTGGATTCTTGGATATTACAGGAGGCATAAGCCACCCCCCCTTCTCCCTTCCGAAATCCTAGACACACAATTAAAAAAAAAACGCCTCTACTCCTCCGCGGCGATCCAAAAATAAAAACTGCTCCAGTTGTGTCTGGAAAGGGGGGACCTGGAGAATTGAAAGAGGGTGCAAAATTGTTTCTTGGGGAGTTATCGTTGATTACCGGACACAGAGAGGGCCCTGCGGCTCAAAATCCGGAAGGAAAACCCGCCCCCCACCGCCCCCAAGGTACTGTGAGAAGTTTCTTTTCAGGAAGTGCAACAGCGAGGGAGCAGGCGGGACGCGGGGCTCGTGCCTCAGTGCTCGTTGTGGCAATTGATGTTGCTGTCTGAGTGTTTCAAGTCGCTGAGCATCGCCGCGATGATGGCCTGCAGTGCTCTCCCCAGCTGCTCAGCGCTGTAGGGCCTCCCCAGCGGGGGAACGTGGACGAAGGCCGAGCGGCCGTGGCTGTGGTACAGCGAGGTGTAGTAGGTGAAGTCGCAGAGGTACCTGCAAGGAGGAGAAGCCGGGGGTTAGAACTCGGAGCTAAACAGCAGAACTTGGCTCTCTGCAGGGACGGCTTTCTCGCTTCGCTAGCATTAATTTGATTTACAGTGGTCCCTTGGTTCTCAAACTTAATCCGTCCCAGAAGTCCGTTCCAAAACTACAGCGTTCCAAAACCAAGGCGCGCTTTCCCATAGGAAGACATGCAAAACGGATTAATCCATTCCAGACTTTTAAAAACAACGCCTAAAATAGCCATTTAACATGAATTTTACTATCTAGCGAGACCATCGATCCATAAAATGAAAGCAATGAACAATGTACTGCAGTCTCAAAACGGACGTGTGGCACTCAAAGCGGAGCACATTCGGCTTCCAAAAAAAGTTCACAAACACAGTTGTCCAGGTTTGCTGTGTACTGCCCTCTATTCAGAGAGCCAACATGAAGAACTCATAGTAGTAAAAACACAACAAAAAGCATAATAAAATAATCATAATAGTCCCGTTTCCCCCCCCCCCCAGCTTTAATAGGCAATAGATTATTTCATGGGTAAAGAGGACTGGTTTTGCCTAAGGACATGCAATGATGGCACCAGGTGAGCCTCTCTGGGGAGAGCATCCCACAGACGGGGAGCCACCGCAGAAAAGGCCCTGTTCTCGTGTTGCCGCCCTCTGGACCTCTCAGGGAGTGGGGGGCATGGGTAAGGTAAAGGACCCCTGGGCGGTTAAGTCCAGTCCAAGGCAGCTATGGGGTTGCCGCACTCGTCTCTCTTTCAGGCCGAGGGAGCCGGCCTTTGTCCACAGACGGCTTTCCAGGTCATGTGGCCAGCAGGACTAAACCGCTTCTGGCGCAATGAGAAACTGTGACGGAAACCAGAGTGCACGGAAACGCCATTTACCTTCCCGCTGGAGCGGTACCTATTTATTTACTTGCACTGGCATGCTTTTGAACTGCTAGGCTGGCAGGAGCAGGGACCGAGCAATGGGAGCTCACCCCATTGCAGGGATTTGAACTGCCGACCTTCCAATCAGCAAGCCCAAGAGGCTCAGTGGTTGAGACCCCATTGCCACCTGCGTCCCTAGATGACAAACGCAGGGTCAGCATCCATTCGCATGGGGAAGAGGCGCTCCGTAAGACATTGAGGCCCTGAGCTGCTTTGGCCTTTGCTTAACTGATTTTAATTGTCCTGTTCAACTACGGAACTCCCTGCCACAACAGAGAGGACCAGGCCCTTCCCTCCGCCTAGTTCTGTACTGCCTGCACTGAGGGGCAGAGGCTCTCCAGGGTGTGGGGCTCAGCCTTACCACTGAGCCAGGGGGGCTTCCTTCTGTCGCCAGCCGGGGATTCTGCCCCGCCTACCTGCCGGCATCCTTCGATATTGTCACGGCGACGTCCAGCCCCAGGGTGGAGACCCTCTTGCAGACGGCGTCCATGTCGATGACGGAGTCGATGCACTCGGGCCCCCCCTCGATGCAACACTGGGAGCCCGGGCAGAAGCGGCAGTTGTCCAGGCCGCGGTAGCCGATGTTGTGGCCACACTTTTCCAGCGTCACCGTGGTGGCCATGCCCGACAGGCCCACGTGCACCACCAGCTGCAAGGGGAACAAGAGCTGCAGTGTGCCAACCGTCCGCCTCTCCAGGTCGGGCGTGGACTATCCCTCCCTCCCCTGCCACATCTGGAAACCCCTGGAGAACCGCGGCCAGGAAAAGGGGGTGGCTTTCATAGAGCAAAACTGGGTGTCCTTTTTATTTTTCTTCTCTCTTTATTTTTGGTTTTCCTTCCCTTTGGTGTTTTCCCTCCCTCCCTCCCCCCCCCCTCTCGCTTTGGGTTTTTATTTAGATTAGTTTCTTTTACCTTATTGTATTATGAAAGAGAACGGCTGCCAGGTCTGAGCAAGATGGACCAAAGGTATGACCCTGCTTAAGTAGACAGCGTCCTATATTCTTATTTAAATGGGTGCTGCGTTATGAATTACGGAATTGTAGAGCCCAGCAACCCCCTGCAATGCTGGAATCTCAGCTAAAGCATCCAGGACACTTCATGAAAACGGGAAATGGTTCCAACACCTTCCGGAAGGGTTTGGAGAGATGTCCTGTCAGGACCCCAGGAGAGTCACTGCTGCCAGCCAGTGTGGGCACAATAGTCTGACTCCTGCTTGGACTACTGCCATGCACTCTATGTGGGGCTGCCTTGGAAGGTGACCCGGAAACTGCAACTAATCCAGAATGCGGCAGCCAGACTGGGGACTGGGAGTGGAGACCATATAACACCGGTCCTGAAAGACCTACATTGGCACAATTCAAAGTGTTGGTGCTGACTTTGAAAGCCCTAAATGGCCTCCGCCCAGTATACCCAGTATACCCGGACACCTGGGTCCATCTCCTGAGGGCCTTCTGGCGGTTCCCTCCCTGCGAGAAGCAAGGTTACAGGGAAACAGGCAGAGGACTTTCTCGGTAGTGGCTCCCACCCTGTGAACGCCCTCCCTTCAGATGTCAGGGAGATAAACAACTACCTGACATTTAGAAGACATCTGAAGGCAGATTCCCTGTTTAGGGAAGTTTTTAATGTTTTAATGTATTTTTAATCTCTTGTTGGAAGCCGCCCAGTGACGTGGGGTATAAATAATAAATGATGATGATGATGACTCGATGTAAGGCAGCTTCCTGGGGGCACCCAGCTGCTGTGTCGTCGCCCCCCCCCCCCCCGGCCATTCACTCACTCACTTGCGGGCAGTGCTTCTTCCACAAGGCAGGGATGAGCCGCTCCACAGCCTGGTATTCCACCGGGATTTCGCAGACGTGGAGGTCGACGTCGTCTCCGAGGCCCAGCTTCTCCAGCTCCTGGAAAGGAGAACAACGTGCGGGGGGGGGGGACATTTTTAAGCAGAGAGAAAAACAAACTCAAACGAGGGACAGCAGGGCTTGTTTGCCGAGGACTCACTATCGGAAGAAGGGGCACGGCTTAAGGAGGGTGCCAAGTGCCAAGTAGGGAGATGAATTGGGGAGGGGGCCACCTCAAGAATGCCCTCCCCTGCCTGAAGGTCAACACAGTCCTCTCCCAAACACATTTGGAGGCTGGGACTTGAAGCCGAACACCAGAAAATTCAGGGCAGGCAAGTCGGACATGACTAAAGGACTAAACAACAACAACGAAAGACAAAGGACTTATTTGCGCAGCAGAGATAAACTATGGAACTCCCTGCTGCAGGAGGCAGGACGGCCGCCAAGCTATTTGGCTCTGAGAGAGGGCCAGCCCAGTCCATGGAGGAAGAGGGGGCCCCCGACGCTCCCATGGAGGCAGCAAGGTTGCTGAATCCCAGGTGCTGCAAGCCACGGGAGAGGGACGTCCTCTTCTGCAAAACCCTGCTTGCAAACTTCCCCTTGGGGATTCTGGTCAGCCACAGTGAGGACAGGATTACGGAACAGATTTCTGTTTAGACAAGTCTTCCCAGATGCTCAGAAAGCTGGTGGGACGTTTGATCTGTTCCTAGCCTCCGTTAACTTTTTGGGAAAGCTTTACTAAGGGATAATTATATCGTTTCAGCATTTTCATAAACCGCTTTGGTGTGTCTTTTACAAGCGGGATATGAATTTCGTGAAATTAAGTTGGATCTTTGTGGGGGGGGGTCTCCTTTTTAAACACCAGCCCATCTGGGGTGCTTAGAGTTCAAGCAAGAACCCACAACCCCCTTTCCCCCTTTCTCTCTCTCTCTCTCTCTCTCTCTCTCTCTCTCTCTCAGGTTTGAACACTTGGCTTCCTCTCCTGTGTACTTTACTAACTCCTTGCTGAAATATATATTGGGTTTGGGTTCCTGTTTCCCCCCCTGCAAAAACAACACTTGTATTTTATTTCGTATTTGTATTTTATTTTTTTTGAACCACGCGTGGATTATTAAAAGGGGGGAGAGAGAAAGAGACCACATTCCCCGCCACCAAACATTCTTCCCCGCTGCCTTGGGCGTACCTGACAAATGCAGAAAGGGGGAAACCACGTGTGTGACCGATTCCCTGACCTCTCCACAATGGGCCGCTTTGTGCGAATCTAATATCCTTATCTGGTCTGTCTAGACGTCCTGACAGTGATTGTCTAGGAGGGATGGGGAGACTTGCTGCTCTGACCTCCCTCCTCGGAGGGATTTGGAAAATGGGGGGAGCAGGAGCCCCCCAACAACTTCACAGTCCGCAGGACACACCTGGGCCCCCGGCAACCTGCTGGACCACAGGCCAACTTTTTAAATAAAAGAAACAGCCCGCTTGCCAAAAAGCGTGTCCCTGCAAAAAAGAGCAGATTCAGCTTGGGGAAAGTGAAAGCCTTTGGGAATTTTGCAGACAGCAAGCTGTGCGCCTTCACTCTGCAAAGATGCAAAAATCCACCTTCAATGGGATAAAAGAGCCTGGAGGAGCAAGCAGGCTCTGGACGCGTTCTAATAATCCCGTTGGCGCTGGCAGGGTTGTAAGAAGTCTTGCAATGTTCAAGATTGATGCCTTTTTACACTTATTTAAAATTGAGAGCAGCAGAAATGGAAAAAATGGAAAACAGAGGGTGTGCAATTGCTATGATATAAAGATGAGTTTTGAAAGCCAGGAGGCGGGAAGTCGATAAGCTCATATGAGCAAAAAGTAGGGTGTTTTAATATTAAAAAATGGAAATGCAATAGAAATATTATATAAAATAATCATAATACTGTCAAGGCGGGGGGGGGGGGCTTGTGGATCTCCCCAAGATCCATTGAGCACTTTCGAGTTGGGACAGTTCTAGGCTGGGTTGGGGGGGGTGACAGACACACATTCAACCCTGGAGGGGAAGACAAAAAATAAATCCCTTAAACAGGAGAAAAGGAATTGGAGGGGGGGTCTTTCTCCCCCCACCCCTCCGTTCTCTTTTCCTTCAAAAGCTTTTGGATGCAGGACGCCCAAGTCTTATTAAAGCAGGAACCTGCTTAGTGTGCTCCCCCCCCCCCGAAAGCCGGGGGAGGATTTACAAAGATTGTTTAATTGATTTTTGTGTCTATTAAAATGCAGATCACACCGTCTGGAACTCAGAAACTCAGACACAGGTCTTTGTGTCCAGTCAGCTCCATGAAGTCCTGTCTGAGACAGACACAAAGGTCCACTTTGCACGTGTTCAAAAGCCTGCTGGGGTGGGCTGCCTCTTTTTTTGCAGGGGCCCCTCCAGGCTGGGACGGGGGAAGAGGCAAAAGAACAGCCAGCGCAGGGGAAAACTTTCGGCTGAGATGGTGCTGGAGACTCAAGATGAAACCAGCCAGGGATTTTTCTCCGTGAAGGGGCCATAAACATTTAGGGATTGAGGGGGGCGTTCCATTTCTGTTTCTCATTTTCCCAGGCTTAAAAATTAACCGCGAACAGCCCTTCCAAAAATTCATCAACATTTTACTGCCGATTCCTCCAAATTACCATGTTTTTCCGTGTATATATTTTTGGGGACTCAAATTTATGAAAATGGGGGAAGATGGCCCCCCATGTATAAGACGACCCGTTTTTTAAAATTATTTTAGAGTAAAAAAAACCTAGTCTTATACGGAAAAGTACAGTAACATGTTTGTCTGCACCCTTTTCCCAAATCAATTTTCCCTAATGTTGCTCATTTTTGAACGCTCTTGTCTCCCAAACACACGTTTCACGGTAAATGATACCAAAGCATGCAACTTTTTCCTTCCCCTTAACACAGGGGGGAAGAACTGTGTTGCAAACTTTCGAAGGATGGCTGCATCCGAGTTCACCTGGGGAGCAGGAATGAGGAAGGGGCGCCTTTAAATAGGAGCTGAACCAAATTTCTCTCCGATACAGACTTCAGATATACTATGGAGTTATTAAGGCTACCACAGCAGAGGGGACAGGCTCGCTCTTTGCATGCACACAGACGGTGACTTTTAACACAAGCATGTAACCAAATCCACAATAAAAAAGGAGTTTCAAAATACAGACTCCTTATCTTTCCTTTTAACAAACATGTCCTCGTTTTGAAGGACACAGCAAGGAACTTGGCTACATTAGGATTGGTGTCCGCTACAGAAATATAAAACTTGTCTGAGTTTCCCCAAGTGCAAAGAAACTAGGCTGATAAAATTGAGCTCTGTATTTTAAAAAGCAGACTACGGGGGAACATGGGCTAACACCTCAGCTAACACCAGAAGTCACGGCGCTGAGCAGAGAAAAGAAAGTCCTCCTTTGTGCACAGTTGAACTGTGGAACTCACTCCCACTGGAGACCATTTCCTGGGGTTCAACGGAGCCACTTTTGCAAGCTCACGCTCTCAAATGCCAATACGCCTTTTTAGCTGGCCCAGTAGACCTGAAGGAGCGTCTCCAACCCGGACACCGGGGTCCCTCTCCCAAGGGCCTTCTGGTGGTTCCTTCGCTGCAAGAACAGGGAACCAGGCAGAGGGCCTGAATCACCTTAAGAAGGCAGGCCTTGGTCCCTTCTGTGGAACTGCCGGCTGGTGCAACTCAGCTGGGGAAGAGCACGCGGCTCTTAATCTGGGGGCCATGGGTTCGAGCCCCACACTGGGCAAAAGGTGGATTCCTGCAAGGCTGGGGGGGGGGGGCTTTAACTAGATGGCCCTCTCCAATACTTTGTTTCTAAACTAAAGTCAAGATGTATTCCATTAAAGAATAATTCTAGGACGCATGTCCAGTATGGCAACGGCTTGATTAAGAACAACGCCCCCCCCCCAACACCATTTGTTCTCTTCTTGGTTGGGCAAGTGCGCCACCCACCCCTTATTGCTGGAGGCAAAGTTCAGGTGTCAAAACACCTTTTCCCAGGCATTCTGCACCAGAGGCCGGGAGCCAGGATCCGTCTCACCTGCAGCCCAGGGCCTTGCCAAATACAAGAAGCTGGTTTTGAAGGCGGGGAGGGGGCGGAATAGGAGAGGGGGGAGAGATGCGAACTCAGTCATGGCCCAGACATCTGGCTGGCTGTCCATTAGTCGGCTGCAATTGATTACGGGCTCAGAGTTTAATTTGAAAGCATTTGGAAAAAGGAATATTCCCAGAGCTCCTGACTTAGAAGGGGAGGGGACCCCGCAACCAGGATGGAGTGGGGGGGGGCACCAACTTCTCATTCAGCAGATCGGCTGTGCCTTAAATTCGGAGCCAGGCGTTCAGGCGCAATTTGCCTCACTTAGAATCTCAGTTGCTACGTGGCCCAGGGGTCGGACTCAGTGCAGACGCCAAACGTGCTTCGTTTTGAGTGTTACGCTTCCAATTTGAGTGCCGCACTTCCGTTTTGAGTGTTACACTGAAGTCTGTCTGTTTTTGCTATTTATTTTGTGTTTTTGTTTTTGCGACTGTGCGGAACCCAGTTCAGGTACTGGTGGACTGATCGTGTGACTGCAGTACATTGTTTGTTACTTTCATTTTATGGATCAATGGTCTCGTTGGATAGTAAAATTCACGTTAAATTCGTGTTTTAGGGGTTGTTTATAAAAGTCTGGAACGGATTAATCCATTTTGCATTACTTTCTATGGGACAAAGAACTTGAGAACTCGCGCCATTTACCTGAACCGCGATCCAGCTGGCATTGACCGAATGCTCCCCGAACGGGCCAAACCCTGGAACGACACAAGCAGAGGTTTCACCGACGTGGCTCTGGGCTCGCTGGCGGGTCCCCAAGCAAGGCTGACTCCCCCTCCCCCCATCCTGTCCCATTGCCATCCTCCCCTGCCAGGGAGGCTTGGCCGACTACCTGGCCACCTCACAGCTGCGTGGGGATTTGAACTCGGGGCTCTCCCAGGTCCAAGACCACACTGGCTACATCCCAGCATGGCTGGCAGCCTGGATCTGGGGGCGCCAAATCTTTGACGACTCCAGCTCCCACCGCCAAGCCGTGATGGCTGCTGGGATTTAGAGTCCAGCAACATGGGCAGAGCCACAGATTGTCTCCCCCAACCATGCGCTGCCCCTCCCCATCTCTCACCCATAACTTCATACTCCAAGGAGTTCAAGGCGGTGAGCAGAGTTCTCCCCATTTTATTCTCACAACAGTCCTTGGAGGGAGGACTAGGCTGAGAGAAAAGACAGTGACTGGTCCAAGGGGACCCAGTGATGGGGGTATTTGAACCCTGGTCTCCTGCGTCCTAGTGTGACACCCTAACCACTAAACCACGCTAAAATTCTCCATCCTATGCAGGTCTACTCTGAAGTAAGATCCACCGGATTGTTTTTGATACTGTTGACCTTGAGAGTCTCCTGGGACACACCAATTTCCGCCCCTATTTGGGAAGACATTTCCTGCCACCTCCCCAGGTCCCCCCAAAACAAAACAAAAATACTCCCTCAAAACTGATTCAGAGAGATTTCAATTCCCCCCTCTCTCATGCAAGTGATGGGGACACAAACACTGATATTTGTACCAGCAGAAGCACCTTTGTCCTGAAAGAGAGAGAAAATTCAACTTCTACACGCTCTGGAGTGTCTTTGCTAAACCAAAAACTGTTCTAAGCAGGGAGTTCTGATCAGCTGCTGACAGCGTGGTGCTGATGACGTCCAGGTTGCAGGTTTGGTCCCCGTAAGGGACAGCTGCATGTTCCTGCATTGCAGAGGGTGGAGTAGATGGTCCTCAGGGTCCCTTTCCAGCTCAACTCTGTGGTTCTCTGAGTCAAAGTGTGGGTCCCACCAGGCCAAAGGATTCACTTCTTACAATAATATAATAATAATTATATTATTTATACCCCGCCCATCTGGCTGGGTCTCTCCAGCCACTCTGGGCGGCTTCCATAGAAACCAAAAATACACTAAAATATCACACGTTAAAAACTTCCCTGAACAGGGCTGCCTTAAGATGTCTTCTGAATGTCAGGTAGTTGTTTATCGCTTTGACAAGAGGGGAGAGACTTCATCAGGCAAGGCCTTCTTCCACCTACCTTGCCCCACCCTCCAGTCTCTGCTTCTCAAAATTGTATTATTTTATGCACCGTGGCTTGCCATTGTTTTATTGATTGTAGTTTAGAAATTGTTTATGGTAATTGTTAAGAGTGAATTTATGTTTACTTTTTATATGCTGATATTATGATTCTGTACTATTCCAATGATTGCTGTGTTACTTTCTTGATGTAGGTTGCTTATTTTAAAGTTATGTTTTATTCTCACTTTTTTGTATTGCATTAGATTGTTATAAGGCATCGGTAGGCAAACTAAGGCCCGGGGGCCGGATCTGGCCCAATCGCCTTCTCAATCTGGCCTGCGGAAGGTCCGGGAATCAGCGTGTTTTTACATGAGTAGAATGTGTCCTTTTATTTAAAATGCATCTCTGGGTTATTTGTGGAGCATAGGAATTTGTTCATTCCCCCCCCCCCCAAAAATGTAGTCCGGCCCCCCACAAGGTTTGAGGGACAGTGGACTGGCCCCCTGCTGAAAAAGTTTGCTGACACCCCCCCCCCCGTGTACATTCTTTGTTTCTTCAGCTTGTAAACCATCTTGAGTATTGCAAGATAGAAAGACGGCATACAAATTAAAAGTGATGATGATGATGAATTGCAAAAGCAAGTCTTTGCCAACTCAGCAGATCAAAGAGATCAAGGCAACAAGCTGGTCCTAAGCAGCTATAGGCTTTTATATGCAGTGTTAAAATTAACACCCATGCAGAGGTGTTTCTGCAGACAGGGGCCTGTCAGCTCCTATGCTGCAACATTCTGCACTAACTGCAGATTCTGGATCAAGTCAGCAACTGCTGTGGTCAAGCTCTGCCAGCCCAGGCTTGATTGTACCTCTTGCCAGTCAAGTTCATGCACAAGGATGCAAAGACACGCCTGCACTCTGCCTTCGCAAGAACCCTGTAAGGTAGGACAGGCAGGCAGAGACTGGCTTTCTCAGCGAACTTCTTACCCCCCCGATGGAATCTGAACTCAAGTCAATGGGTCTGAAGTCCAACGCTCTTTCCTCCCAACCAGATTTTTTACTTAGTAAACATTTCCTATGACAAAGCTGAGTTACGTAAGAATTGGCCCAAGACGCAAAGAATGCTCCTTTGGCTCAGTAATGAGTAACTTTAGTTAACTAGCAACCCATAATTGTAATTACTGAATGAGAACGTCTTGGATTCTGCACCCCAGCTAATGGTTAAGTTGCCCAGGGCCTGTGAGGTCAGATTTTTCCTTACCGTACTGGAGGAGCTTGCTGACATAATAATTTTTTATTACAAGCACAAAGTATTGGTACCTGGTCGTCTGGAGGCCTGTTTCTACTCACCATAGGCGAGCTGCCGTTTGAAAGGCTGGTAAGACCACACAGATAGGGCAGCAAGCTTCTGTTGACATGCAAGCCTCCTTTGTGGGTGTCCATAAGTGCCAGAATTTACCAATCCCCCCGCAAAGATATTGAGTTTAGGGGAGACCAGTGTACCCATTTACAGAAAGCATTAAATTGGGGTCTGGGCGCCCTTAGGACAAAGGGATGCTAGCTATGAAGGTGAGTGTCAGTTTCCTGGAGTGAGATCTCCCAAAGAAATAAAAAAACTTAGATTCAGGTAGGTAGCTGTGTTGGTCTGATGCAGTCGAAATAAAGTTTTAAAAATTGTCCAGTAGCACCTTAGAGACCAACTAAGTTAGTTCTGCGTATAAGCTTTCGTGTGCATGCACGCTTCTTCAGAAACTTCAGACACAAGGAAGGCAATTCATATTGGCAGTTCCTACGCAGCTTCAGGCTCATAAAAAGGGACCTGCAGGAAGTTCCATGGCTCTAATCTGCCTGCCCGCCATTTTTGACCCAGAACAAGGGAGAAAGACAGCCAACTTTAACCAAGCTTTCCAAGTCCGGTCACCCAAAGGTCATCCTACAGACGAACAGGGAACCTAAAAACCGGATCTATTTGCTCCAAGAAAAGCATCGTCAACCTTTCCTCTCCCTTTTTCATTAAAAAAAATAAGGAAGTCTGTAAATAATAACAGCCAAAACTCCGGGAGCACAATTTCAGCCTGGTAATCCTACAGGTGCCAGCCTGCTACATAGCTGCAGAGTGTGTGTGTGTGTGTGTGTGTGTGTGTGTGCAGGGAAGACAGCCACCCTCCCCCCCCCCCCCAGACAGAGGGCTCCCTTTGTGTTCCATTCTTCCTTCCACAACCAAGGAGAGAGGCCTGCCATCAGATAAGAATTCAATAGAGTGTTTCAGAGTCCTTCTGGGTGCTTGGGCTCACCAGAGGCCTCCTTGGCTAATTAGCGGGAAGCCAGCTGCTCCCAAATGCCAGATTATCTTGACACAGAGAGAGAGAGAGAGAGAGAGAGAGAGCGCACTTGTGGACATGACGCCTGTGGCACTCAGTGCTCTCCTCTTGCGGCAAGAAAAGGAAGGTCGTCTCTGCAAAAAAATAAAAAATAAATCCAATTTTACTTTCAACATGTCTGCAAGGCAGTCGTGCTCCACAGGTGTGCAAGAACAGCTTCACATGCTCGGCTGGAGATCTCAGCAACGGGGCTCCAAAGACCAGCACCTCTTTCGCTGCCAGGATCCAAGTGGGTCCGTCTCGGGTTCGAATTCAGGCCACCCCAGCTGGTCCAGAGGGTGCTGCTCTGACTCCCATGACAAGGAAGCGCAGGTGGGAAGAAGCGCGTCACTCCTCTGAGCCCCATCCCCCAGTCCAGAGGCTGCTCCCATCTCTCTGCTCACACCCCCCAGATCCCACCCCCTTTTGTGCCTCATTCCCCCCCAGCTTTCTCCGGCCCCTCCTCCCTCTCAGACACAACTCTGCTGTTTCGAATAACCCACTGCAGGAAAACTCCCAGGAGCAACATTTTTTGACTCCTTTCTTGCAAGTCAACTCCACTGGCTCCCCCCCCCCCCCGTCTTCCCCTAGGCGTGATTTCAGAGCTTTTTTTTTTTGGCGGGGGGGGGGGGAATCTGGGAAATTAAGAGGAGGCTGTGCATCCAACCACTTGTCGGAGTTTGCATTTGATTCCAAGGTCTCCAGCTGCAGCCAGACTTTCTGCAGGGAAAAAGGAGGCGTCCCCCAGAAAGCGGAGAGAGGGGGAGTTGGTGAAGCAGCCAGCCTTCCCCCCCCCCCCCATCTCAGACAAGAGACACAACAACAGACCTTGAGCCAATTTCCACGGGACTTTCCCAGGGCAAGTTAAGCCAGCCTTGAAACACAGAGCATGACAACGGGAATCTGATTTTCTTCCAACACACAAACAAAAAAACCTGACTGTTTATATGCCACCTTAAAATGGTGTCACTAACACTGCGCCTTTATTTTTAATAAAAATAATAATTTATTAATGTTAGCCAAGAGGACACCATCCCCCAATAACACACAACGAAAAGAGCTTTGCTCAACCACACGTACAACATAATTCTCTCACAATCGCCCTAAATTACCCAGGGATTACTTTCACAAAAGCACAACTAGGAACCTTCTTCTCCTGCCCCCCCAAACCACCCTTAACGCCACTTTCCCATAAGATCTCGTTTAAAATTTCAGTAGGTAACAATTCAAATGAGGCGATGATAAATATAGTTATTGGGGGGGTTAAGGAGGAGGAGCTTTGGAAAGGCTGGAAGGAGAGAAGGCATTCAGGGGAAGGGTCAAAAGAAAATGAGTAAGAGGGAAAGAGAGATTATTTCAGGGAGATGATTCAGGGGAGGGGAGTTAAAAGGGCTGGAGAAGCAGCAGAAAGAAAGGGGGATGGAAAAAAGGAAGAGTTTAATCCTAGAGGGCTCTGTTGGGTGGGGCTGACTGTTGCTTCTGCAGTCACATAACGGGAAATCACAGCATTTATTTATTATTAATTTTGAGAAGAGTGAAGTTAAAAAAAACAACAGGAAAGAGAGGAAGGCTCGAGAGAGGGAGGGGCCAATTAATTAGCATTAATTAAACTGTTGCTTCTTCAATCACATAACGGGAAATCACACCATTTATTTATTTATTTAGAATTTTGAGAAGAGCTAAGTTTAAAAAAAAAACCAGGAAAAAGAGAGGCAGGATCTAAAGAGGGAGGGGCCAATTATTGAGCATTAATTAAACGAGGCAAGAGTGGATTTTTTTTTAAAGAAAAAGTGGAGGGGAGGAAGAGAAACAGAAACAAATTGCAAGTTAGTGACAAGTTCGAACTTTCGTTTATTGGGAAGGGGGAGGGAGGGGGAACCAAAGGCGGGGGGAACCAGAGGCGGGGGGCGCGGGAGGTGGGGGCGCATTTCGAGGGGGGACAAAGTTCGGCCCTTAAATGCTTCCCCCCCCCGGAATTCTGTCCCCCCCCCAATAAAACACCGAACCCGGCCCCCTCCTCTGGCTCGAGGCCGCCGCCGCCGCCGCCCGCCGCCCTTACCCGTCACCACCACGAGCCGCCGCGGCTTCTCCATGGCTCCTGCCCCGCCGGCCTCCCTCCTGCCCGGCCAACTTGAGGCGACTGAGCAGCCAGCCAGCCAGCCGCGCCCCGCCCCTCCGGGCCAGGCCCCGCCCACCGCACGTGACCGCCCCCGCCCGCCCGCCCGGAGCCCCAAGGAGGGAGGGCGCGGCGAGAGGGACGCCTAGAGCGGCACCCGAGAGCCCCTCTCTATGGTCTCCTCTCCAGCTTCCTCTTTCCGGCTTCACCATAGAGAGGGAAGGGCAAGAGCGGCTCCCAGCAATTCCCAAACATCTTTCCTTTTTAAATTGATGACTTATTGTAATTATCTTTTCCTAGCTCTGTGGCCCCTCTACCCTTTTCATAGCTCTGTGGCCCCTCTACCCCCATTCTTCCTCTAAGACCCCTCTACCCTTTTCCTAGCTCTGTGGCCCCTCTACCCCGTTCCTATCTCTGAGACCCTTCTACCCTTTTCATAGCTCTGTGGCCTCTCTACCCCGTTCCTACCTCTGAGACCCCTCTACCCTTTTCATAGCTCTATGGCCCCTCTACCCCGTTCCTATCTCTGAGACCCTTCTACCCTTTTCATAGCTCTGTGGCCTCTCTACCCCGTTCCTACCTCTGAGACCCCTCTACCCTTTTCCTAGCTCTGTGGCCCCTCTGCCCCCAGTCTTCCTCTAAGACCCCTCTACCCTTTTCATAGCTCTATGGCCGTTCTACCCTGTTCCTACCTCTGAGACCCCTCTACCCTTTTCATAGCTCTATGGCCTCTCTACCCCGTTCCTACCTCTGAGACCCCTCTACCCTTTTCCTAGCTCTGTGGCCCCTCTACCCATTAGAGCTATGAAAAGTGTAGAGGGGTCTTAGAGGAAAAATAGGGGTGGAGGGGCCACAGAGCTATGAAAAGGTTAGAGGGGTCTTAGAGGAAGACTGGGGGCAGAGGGACCATAGAGCTATGAAAAGGGTAGAAGGGTCTCAGAGATAGGAACGGGGTAGAGGGGCCACAGAGCTAGGAAAAGGGTAGAGGGGTCTTAGAGGAAGAATGGGGGTAGAGGGGCCATAGAGCTATGAAAAGGGAAGAGGGGTCTTAGAGGAAGAATGGGGGTAGAGGGGTCACAGAGCTATGAAAAGATAATTACAATAAGTCATCAATTTAAAAAGGAAAGATGTTTGGGAATTGCTGGGAGCCGCTCTTGCCCTTCCCTCTCTATGGTGAAGCCAGAAAGAGGAGGCTGGAGAGGAGACCATAGAGAGGGGCGCTCGGGTGCCGCTCTAGGCTTCCCTCTCGCCGCACCCTCCTTGGGGCTCCGGGCGGGCGGGGCCGGGGCGTCACGTGCGGTGGGCGGGGCCTTTTCGTAGCTCTGTGGCCCCTCTACCCATTAGAGCTATGAAAATGGTAGAGGCGTCTCAGAGGTAGAAAAGGGGTAGAGGGGCCACAGAGGCAGGAAAGGGGTAGAGGGGCCACAGAACTATGAAAAGTGTAGAGGGGCCTCAGAGGTAGAAAAGGGGCAGATAGGCCACAGAGGTTTGAAAAGTGTAGAGGGGCCACAGAGGTAGAAAAGGGTAGAGGGGCCACATAGCTATGAAAAGGGTAGAGGGGCCTCAGGGGTAGAGGGGCCACAGAGCTATGAAAAGGGTAGAGGGGCCTCAGGGGTAGGGGGCCACAGAGCTATGAAAAGTGTAGAGGCGTCTCAGATGTAGAAAAGGGTAGAGGGGCCACAGAGGCAGGAAAGGGGTAGAGGGGCCACAGAACTATGAAAAGGGTAGAGGGGCCTCAGAGGTAGAAAAGGGGCAGATAGGCCACAGAGGTTTGAAAAGTGTAGAGGGGCCACAGAGGTAGAAAAGGGTAGAGGGGCCACATAGCTATGAAAAGGGTAGAGGGGCCTCAGGGGTAGAGGGGCCACAGAGCTATGAAAAGGGTAGAGGGGCCTCAGGGGTAGGGGGCCACAGAGCTATGAAAAGTGTAGAGGCGTCTCAGATGTAGAAAAGGGTAGAGGGGCCACAGAGGCAGGAAAGGGGTAGAGGGGCCACAGAACTATGAAAAGGGTAGAGGGGCCTCAGAGGTAGAAAAGGGGCAGATAGGCCACAGAGGTTTGAAAAGTGTAGAGGGGCCACAGAGGTAGAAAAGGGTAGAGGGGCCACATAGCTATGAAAAGGGTAGAGGGGCCTCAGGGGTAGAGGGGCCACAGAGCTATGAAAAGGGTAGAGGGGCCTCAGGGGTAGGGGGCCACAGAGCTATGAAAAGTGTAGAGGCGTCTCAGATGTAGAAAAGGGTAGAGGGGCCACAGAGGCAGGAAAGGGGTAGAGGGGCCACAGAACTATGAAAAGGGTAGAGGGGCCTCAGAGGCAGGAAAGGGGTAGAGGGGCCACAGAACTATGAAAAGGGTAGAGGGGCCTCAGAAGTAGAAAAGGGGCAGAGGGGCCACAGAGCTCTACCCCTTTCCTACCTCTGAGACCCCTCTACCCTTTTCCTACCTCTATCCTCCCTTACAGCCCTTTCCCTACCCAGAACCCATCACTATTTACGTCTGAGGGCGTGTGCGTTTGTGTGTCACTCTTCCCTTTTCCTGTCTCCCTCTCCCTTGCGTCCATCGCTGTCAACTTACAGATTTGAAAATAAGGGACCAGCAGCCTCAAAAATTAGGGATCAGCAGCCAAAATAAGGGATCAACAATTACTTTTATAAAATACATATTTTGTTGCGTGCAAATGGCTTGAGATACCAATTAGGTCCATAAATTACCATATAGCATATATTCAGCAGAAAAAAACAGCAACAATTTGTTGTTGACAAAGGACAGCTGGATACAGAAAGGGCCCCATTACCTTCAGTAGCTTATTTAAGGGACATCATCAATAAGGGACAGCAGTGGGACATGGCCCTGGAATAAGGGACTGCCCCGCCAAATAAGGGACGCTTGACAGCTATGGCTGGTACCTCTGCCAGTATACAAGAACGCCAATCCAGAATTATTTCCATCCTTCCGCTGAGGGGAGCTGCCAGAGTTCTCATCCAGTCAATATTATAATTCAACCACAAGGGCAGCAGACCTTTGCCCACTATCTGAGCCGCTTAAGTCGAAAGGGCAGCGGAGTCAGTTTGGCAGAGGACAGGCAGCAGGTGCCAGGCCCCACGGCAAAGGTGGGGTTCTTTTCTGGGTGCCATTAAATCGGCGTGAGTGTGATAGGAATTTTATGGTCTTAGATATATGGTAATGTTCATAAGAGTGCCAACCAAGGACGTACATAGATCAGCACAGGAAGACCAACCTGGAACCATTTTGATTTCTAAACTGAGCAAATGTTTTCTCTGCAAGGTCAAAGTGGGAAACCTCCCCATTGTCTCTTTCCTCACAAATCCTGTCTTAAGGATACATTTAAGATATGAATAGGGTGTGAGCCTGTGACCTGGCCGGGAACTAAGTATTTATCATTACAAAAGACTGACCAGGCTACCCAGGCAATCCAATCAAGTAACCTTCCAGATAAACAACGACAGGAGAAAAACAACATTCAAATTTCTGTTTTAAGACCGCCTTTTCTGTGATGTAGGTATGATGTTTCTGGGGGTGGTCTTGATCTACAGGGTGGCAATTTCAAAAGTCATTTTTCGCCATTTTTCGGGGTTCCTCCTCTCTCCTGCGGGTGGGGGGAGCACCCTGTTGCAACAGATCAATAAAGATCAAGCTTACTAGCTGCTTTGCTTCTCAATATTCTCTGCTTGGCCTCTGTTATTCTCTCCTACCAATAGGGAACCTATGTAAGGACTCTATATGGGCTCTTGGATACCCCATAAGGGAAAAGGGCATTTTTTTTTGTTTACAGCATGAGTCAGCCTTGTCCTTTCCTCTCTCCCTCGCCTGCTTGCTTCTCAAGGCCGATGGATATCGCTCCGTCTGTTCTGAGCGCTGGCTTCCTTGAATTCAAGCCAAGGTCATCCCTGCCAGCCACTGTTTGCTACTGAAACAGGAGGGGGAGATACATTCAATACAGTATTGTGATTTGTGAGACTCCATCAGGCAAGGCCTCCTTCCCCCTGCCTTGCCCCACCCTCGGCTTCCCAATGTGTCTTGTATTGTTTTATGTACATGTGGGCGGCTTGCCGTGGTTTTATTGATTATAGTTTAGATATTATTCTAACTGTTGGGTGGATTTCTGTTTCAGTTTTATATGTTGAAATTATTATTTTATACTATTCTAATTGATGAATGTTACTCTTTTTGATGTAGGCTGCCTATTTTAAAGTTTTATCACATTTTTGTATTGCATTAGATTGTGATAATATGTGCATTTTTTGTTTCTTCAGCTTGTAAACCGCCTTGAGTATTGTAAGATAGAAAGGCGGTATACAAATTAAAAATGATGATGATGATGATTTTCCTGCTTTTTCTGCAGAAAACAATGGGAAGCCACTTGCAAAAAAGCCAAACAACTATGAAAATCACACACACAATGATACAGTAGTGCATATATTTTCCATTTTGCAACACACTAAAAAGTGAAATTGTGGTTTTAGTTTAAAAGTATTTAGAAAAGAAAATGAGCTGAGCTCATGCCAAGTAGGAGCTCAGAAACAAAATTGCTTATTATTTTTTATTTTAGTTGTTTTTTTATTGAAGAAACACCGCCCCACAAAATACAACGAGGCCCATCTTTCTTTAATACTTCCTCCTCTTTGGCCGCCGCGCTGCATTGTGGGCAAGGCGCTCCTTTCTCCGCCGCGGGGCCTGCTGGGTAAAGCGGACCCTCCGTCTCGCGGCGCTTTGGCGACACTGTCGCGGCCGCCGCTCCCGACGTCGCTTTACGGCCGCCGCTCAGGAGGCTCCCCATTGGACGGGCGCTGAGGCCGAAGCCTTCGGCGGGCGGAAGCCGGAAGCGGAAGTCGACGTTGCTGGGGCGGCGGAGCAGCAGCAGCAGGAGCAGCAGCAGCAGCAACGTGAGGGGGAAGGAAGATGGTGAGGCCGGGCAAAGGGGGAGGGGCTCGGGAGGGTCTACTCGGGAGTAAGCCCGCGGGGAGGGGCTTCTCCGCCCCAGGTCAAACCAGGGGGGGCTCACACGGGGATTGGCTGTGGGGCAGGACCCACTCAGCTCAAGGGAGGGTCCTGGGAGGGGGCGACGTGGGTGCCTGGGGGGCGAGAGGAAGGCAATGGAGCGGCCTCTCTCTCCCCACCCCAGGTAAGGCAATGGGGGCTCCCTCCTGCTGCCCCCGCCCAGGTAAGCTGAGTTGCTCAGGGGCAGGACCCCTTCAGCTCAATGGAGTGTCCTGGGAAGGGGAAAAGTGGGAATCCTCTAGCCTGGGGGGCTAGAGGAAGGCAATGGAGCGGCCTCTCTCCACCCACCCCAGGGTGGGGGCTCCCTCCTGCTGCCCCCACCCCAAGTAAGCTCAATTGCTCAGGGGCAGGACCCATTCAGCTCAAGGGAGTATCCTGGGAGGGGGCGACGTGGGTGCCTGGGGGGCTAGAGGAAGGCAATGGAGCGGCCTCTCTCCACCCACCCCAGGTAAGGCAATGGGGGCTCCCTCCTGCTGCCCCCGCCCAGGTAAGCTGAGTTGCTCAGGGGCAGGACCCCTTCAGCTCAAGGGAGTGTCCTGGGAGGGGGCGACGTGGGTGCCTGGGGGGCTAGAGGAAGGCAATGGAGCGGCCTCTCTCTCCCCACCCCAGGTAGGACAATGGGGACTCCCTCCTGCTGCCCCTGCCCAGGTAAGCTGAGTTGCTCAGGGGCAGGACCCATTCAGCTCAAGGGAGTGTGCCTGAAGTAGGCATGTGCTTTGGCTTGCGGTGCAAATGTCAAACAAGGAGGTGGGGGTTTCACGTGGGGAGGGGGCTTGGGTCTAGCAAAAGGGGTTCGCTCCTCCCCGCCTCCCAGGTAAGCCAGTTCCTTTAGGGATGAGACCCATTGAGCGCGGCGGCATTTACCAGATTGCAGCATTAGTGTGATGGGGGGGGGTTGTGTGCCTCCCCCTTGGATACAGTCAAAGTGGTTCGCTCCCCACATCTTCCAGATATTCGCTCAGCAGTCGGCCCCATTGAGTTCAGTGGATTTTACTGGGGTAAGATTGTTAGAGGAAGGCAATGGAAGGGGGGCTTATTTCCCTGCCTCCAAGGTAAGGAAATGGGGGCTGCTGCGCTCCCTAGATGCCCGGTAAGCTGAGGGTTATGTTCAGCTGGGAATCACAATTATTATTATTTATTCTTATTTATTGACTTTATATGCTGCCCTATACCCGGAGGTCTCAGGGCGGTTCGAGCGGGGAGAGTTGCGGCTGCATGCTCAAGTCCTGATGGGGGGCTTCCCTTTGGGGTGTCTGGGTGGGCAGTGTGAGGGCAGGACCCTTTGGCTTGATCCAGCAGGGCTCTGCTTAGGTTCTGAAAAGCATGGCAACGATTAAGGTCGGCTCGACTGTGAAGACTCCTTTACCTGCCAGGTGTGTTTCTCAACCTGCCCAATTTGCCCCTCTCTTGCAGCTTCCGCTCTCCTTGCTGAAGACGGCGCAGAACCACCCCATGGTGAGTCCGGGTCGCGTCTAGCCTTCAGTCAAACTGCAGAGGAGGAGGCTGACGCGCTGCTGACTGTGGCTGGATGCACCTCCAGTTTTATTCATTTTTAAATTCCTGCATACAGAAAACTGGCTTTTTGGGGGAAGAGACTAATCCGGAACCTAACCAGAGCCAGCGATGTGTAGCTGTTAGAGTGTTGAACTGAAACCTGGGAAACCTCTTGGACTAGCCTTCCTTGTAAGGATAAAGAGGGGGAAACTATGAGTGCTGCCTTGAACTCCTGGGAGGGAAAGGTGGGGTATACAATGGGACCTTGTTTCTCAAATGCTTTGGGTCTCAATCTCTGAAAACCCAGAAGTAAGTTTTCCAGTTTTTGGGGAAAATTGGAAGCCGAACATCCGATGTGGCTGTCGGCTATTGTTTCTGGGACACCTGCACCAATCAGAAGCTACACCTTGGTTTTTGAACATTTCGGAAGTCAAACGGACTTCCAGAACGGATTGCGTTTTTGTTTTCAGTTCTGATTGGCGCAAGCGCCTCGGAAACCATCGTTGACATCAGACGTTCAGCTTCCGAGAATCATTCAGGAACCGGAACACTTCCGGGTTTTCAGGCATTTGGGAACCAAGGTCCCACTGTCTTAGGCTTTGGGAAGGCAAAGCAAGGGCTGTCGGGGTGTCACATGTTGCCCCAAAGGCCTCCAGGGCTGTGAGAGAGAGGGAGATGCCTCTTTAGATCTGGGAGGTGTTTCTGGAATGCGGAGGGGGGTTGTTGTCCGACACCTGGAGGGCCCCAGGTGTTTCCCCCAAGATTCTGGTGCTCTGGGAGCCCAGATCCTTCATCTAATCTCCCGCCTTCTCTTTCCAGCTGGTGGAGCTGAAGAATGGGGAGACTTACAATGGGCACCTGGTCAGCTGTGATAACTGGATGAACATCAACCTGCGCGAAGTCATCTGCACGTCCAGGGTAAGCATTATTACTATTTATATTATTATTACTGTTATCTTCAAGTGATACTGCAAGCTCACACTTCTCACTGTGCTTGTATACCTACTTAAGGTACACATGTAAGAGGCTCGTTTTTTAATTTTATTTTGGGAATGATGCACTGCATTGCTTAATTCCGATTGGCCATTTTAGAATGCAGTTGTGCTCTACATTGTAAATCAATCAGAGCTAGGAGCTGCTCCTTTTGTTTTCCAATGTATTTCTTATCCATAATAATGATTTTGAGAATGAGTGTGGCACGAGCAGATTTTTATTTCAAAAGTGTTGCACAGAAGTTTGAGAACAGGTAGAATTGGTGCAGGGACCGCCTCCCCCCCCCCCTTGCAAACTGGATTAAATGCAAGTGGGGGCAGGAGCAGGGCAAGCAAGCCTGCGCACAGGGCTGCCCGCTGCCCTGGCACCCCCTCTGTGTCCCCTTCCTCTTGGCGAGCAACACGTGGGGCAGCCCTGCGATGACATCAGCCCATTATTATTATTATTATTATTTAACAAAGTGTCTTCTGGTTGGCCACTGTGAGAACAGGATGTGGGCGAGGTAGGTTGGGTTGAAAGTGGGGGACACAGCCCATGGTCACCCTGGGAGTTTCATGGCTGAGTGACGACTTGAACCCTCGTTTCTTCCAGGTTTATTTCCCCACACACTGCTCTGCTCTGGATGGTTACAACCTCTGAAGTCTGGCCTTGTAACCTCTGAAGTCTGGCCAGCATTTCCCAAGCTTTTTCGGGTGTCCCCCCCCCCTTGCAGTTCCACAAACTCATCCCCAGTGCCCCCTGCCCTATAAAAAGCATTATTCAGGATAGCGGTTTGCACGACCAAACAATTACACGTTTATTCAAAATCCAATTGAAACTCTTTATAAAATCATGGAATTGTAGAGTTGGAAAGAACAATGTAGTCCAGCCGCCTGCAATGTAGGGATACTTGGTTCCGATATCCCAAAAAGTGTAAGGGAATTCTTATTTGTGACAGTGACCGCAAGAATTTTAATAGCATCAAATTGGAAGGGAGAAAAAGTACCATCAAAATTGGAGCGGCAACAAAGACTAATGGAGTACGCAAAACTAGCTAAGCTATCAATATTTTTCAATAAATGGGGTTTATTTAAAAGTTACATAAAATATTGCAACAATATAAAATCTGTGGCAGCCTTTAAGAAACTTCTGTTATACACCGATCAGGTTTAAGAAAGTACAATATTTAGGCTAAGCAATTATTTAAAATAGACACAAAGTGCGCTAGATAAATATAAATTTAAAGCTAGATGGAGTTGGCGGGAAATCAATGGAACTAGAAGAAGACTGTGACACGGTGCAATAGATATTGACAATTCTTTGTTTTGTGTTGTTATTTCCAAAGTCTGAAGGTCCATTAGGGGCCTCTTAGCACAATCCCACCATCCCCAGGGGGCGCTCCCACCAATTTGGGAAGCCCTGCCTGGTAAACCAGCACCCCTTTTCTGCCTTTTGGTGGGGTGCTGTTTGCCCGCTGTCCATTAGGTGGTGCTGCCTTCCAGCCCAACCTGTCACGGAGATGGGAGGGCCGGGCTCTGGCCTGGTGAGACTTCAGTCGCAAGCGGGTGGGGAAAATCTCCTTTTATTTTTCAGCTCAGCAGGGGAGGAGCCATTTTTGCACAAAACCCGAGTCTCCTCCGGAAGAGAGGGAGGTAAATGTTAGCGCAGAGCTAAGCAGGTTGGCAGAAACCACACTGGGGGCAGGATTAGAAATGGGGTTTCCCCATAAGCTTTAAAAAGACAGCGTTTGTGTCAGCCGGTTTTGCAACAAGAAGTAAGAAGCTTCCAAAACAAAGGGGCTGTAGGCAGCCTGCCTGAGATTGCCTCCAGTTGGGCAGGAAAACGTTCAAAGGAAGAAACATAGGGAGAGAGCAGTACATTGGTCCCTTGGTTCTGACTTAATCCGTTCCGGAAGTCCGTTGCAAAGTGCTCCCAAACCAAGGCGTGCTTTTTTGCCTTAGAAAGTAATGCAAAACGGATTAATCCGTTCCAGACTTTTAAAAACAACCCCTAAAACAGCCATTTAACGTGAATTATACTATCTAACAAGACCATTGATCCATAAAGTGAACGCAATAATCAATGCACTGTACTATAAATAGGACAGTGTTGTAGATGATAAAAAAACAATGATAGTCATGGTTTGGATGGAGGGCTTTTATCCATTTCCACAGTCACACAATCAGTCAGTCACAAAAACAAATGAACCAAAAACGACTTAAAAACAAAAAGGCAAAATAAAGAGCAAAAACAAAAGCGCCAACGTAATCCGTTCTGGAAGTCTGTGTGACTTCTGAAATGTTCGAAAACCAAGGCATGGCTTCTGATTGGTGCAGGCACCCTGGAAATAATAGCCAACAGTTGAACCGGATGTTCTGCTTCCAAAAATTGCTCGAAAACCAGAACACTTACTTCCAGGTTTTTGGAGTTTGAGAACCAAGGCGTTTGGGAACCAAGATACCATTGTATTATTAAACTCGCTCTTTTCATTCTATTTCTGTCTTGAGTCGTCTTCTTTTTTAATCTGTTTTGGTCCTGGTTTCACCCGTTCTTCCTTTTCTCTCGGGCAGGACGGAGACAAGTTCTGGCGGATGCCGGAGTGCTACATCCGCGGCAGCACCATCAAGTACCTTCGCATCCCGGACGAGATCATCGACATGGTCAAGGAGGAGGTGGTGTCCAAGGGGAGGGGCCGCGGCGGGATGCAGCAGCAGAAGCAGCAGAAGGGGCGCGGAGTCGGCGGCACCGGCCGGGGTGAGCCCCTCTCTGGAGCTCGGGGGCGGCAGGGGAGTCTCCCACTTCAGGGGGCTCCCGGCCTTGATATGTGGTTTACTAACATCCTTCCTAACTCGTGCTAGCAAGTTTCCCCACTTAGCAGAGTGCGTTCCCCTTCTTACGCAGCAGAAAACTCGTTGCAAACTCGTGTGAGTTTCTTCAGAAAATACACAATTCAGTCTGGCTTCTTCAGATTGAAATGTGTTCTAATATTTTCCTGGTAAGACCCCTTGAATTCCTCCTAAGAGAATAAAGACGCCACAGTCTTATTTATAAGCCAGGCATGTCCAAACTCAGTATTGGGGGCCTAATCCGGCCCGCCGGTCAATTTAATCCGGTCCCCAAGGCAGACATCTGAAGGCAGCCCTGTGTTGGGAAGTTTTTAAGGTTTAATGCATGTATTGTGTTTTTAATATTCGGTTGGGAGCTGCCCAGAGTGGCTGGGTGAGTGGCAAAGGGGTTCCCCTGAGCTCAGCCCCTTCCTCTTTTCTTCTCCCCCCCCCCCAGGTGTATTTGGCGGCCGTGGACGAGGGGGGATCCCAGGCAGCGGCCGAGGAGGACAGCAGGAGAAGAAGCCCGGGCGTCAGGCAGCCAAGCAGTGAGGAGCCGAAGATGGCGCCCCGGACTCAAGTGCCATGCCAGGAAGGCTGGTCTGCCGTCCCTCTTCACCCACAAAAGAAACTCTTAGGTCCCTCTGTTTCCACGCACCTCGGGGGAGACGGAAGCCACTGGCCTCAAGTTTTGGTCTCTTTTTGCTTTTAAGTTCCAGTTATTAGAAATGAGTGTTTAAAGCATCTCCCCCGAGCGCATACACACAGTTTAGCTCTTAATTTGAGAATCCAGGTAACCGTTTGGAGGGGTGATTTGACTTCGCCTCTTCCCTTTTTTGTTTTTTGGAATCGTTTTGGCAAGAGAAACGCCTTGCCAGCCTTTGGAACGACAGTAACGGAGAGGACGGGCTAGGCTTTCCGCTCAGAGTGTCAGGATTAAACGATGTAGCTTTCTTTTTATTAGGAAATGGGACTTGTCAAGGCAACTTCAGCTCTGGGTTCAGTTTTTGGGGAGCGGGGTTGGATGAAAAGGTGTCGCCGGGCCAGGGAATTCTGCTGCTTCCACCTGGGCTCTCATCACACCTGTGGGAACATACCTTTTCAGCCGGAGTTTAGTCTCCCAGCCTCCCTCTGCTCCTGTCTCTCTTGTTCAGCCTTCCCCCCAGATATTTCCCAGGGATGTTTGGTGAGCAGGAGGTGATCTGCGTCCATTCATCCCCCAGGATGTTACCGGACTCCGACTCCCATCCGCACAGCCGATATTCTGGGATGCTGTTGGGAACTCCAATCCAGCAACATCTGGAGGGAGTCGGGCTAATCTCTGCTTCCAAATTCTCCACACACCCATTTCCCTCCCAGGTGGAATTTGTTGCCTCAGCCTCAGACCTAAAGCATCCCGTTTGTGTGACCCTTCTGAGAATCTCTCGGGAGGCTGTGTCGGCCGCCTCCATGTTATCACCAGCAGTTGGTCGGAGCCAGATCAAACGAGCTGCAACCATTCTTTCCTTTTCTTCTCCTTTTTTTTTTAAAAAAAAACGTGCTTTGTAATCCAGTTTTAAGTTTACGAGCAGAATAAACTTGGAATCAGCTGTTTGGTGTCTGCGCTTCTGCCGGAGGGGCCCCAGAGAGCTCCCATTCCCCTTCGGTTCTCAAAACACAGCTTGCAAATCTGCTTTTGCTGTTTCACAATCTTGCAAGACGTCCGTATCACGGCAGTGCCCCGCCTGAGCTGGCAGGCTCAAGGAGCGGTCAGTCTGCTAGTGGAAGTGGCCTGTCTCGGCCCCCTCCACCCACAGGCAGCTCCTGCCCTGGAACACTTTGCCCTTTGCGAAATTTGGTTCTGGAAGCTGGCCGGATCCAGAAGTGGGTGGGGCGCTTGGATTCCCAGGCAAAGCTTGTTTTTGAAAGATTTCTTAAATGGATGAGGACATCCCAGGACGTTTCTGAGCACAATTCAAAGGGTCAGTGCTGACCTTAAAAGCCCCAAACGGCCCAGTATCCCTGAAGGAGCATCTCCACTCCCATCATTCAGCCCGGACACCGGGGTCCCTCTCCTGAGGGCCTTCTGGCGGTTCCCTCCCTGCGAGAAGTGAGCTTACAGGAAACCAAGCAGAGGGCCTTCTCGGTGGTGGCGCCCGCCCTGTGGAACACCCTCCCATCAGATGTCAATGAAATAAGCAACTATCTGATGTTTAGAAGACATCTAAAGGCAGCCCTGTTTAGGGAAGCTTTTAATGTTTGATGTTTTATTGCTTTGTTATTATCAGTAGTAATATTATGTTGGGAACCACACAGAGTGGCTGGGGAAACCCAGCCAGATGAGCAGGGTATAAATAAGAAATTATTATTATTATTATTATTATCATTATCCAAAGAGCCCTGCGGCAGCTGGCTCACCCAGGCCATCATCGTGGCCCCACAGTGGCCAGCCAGGCACCCCCAAAGTGAAGCCCCCGTGCAGGGCATCTTTCCTCACTTGCGGCAGCCGATATAGAGAATCTGCTGTGTATGCAGGGGGTCCCATCCCCTGCCTGAAACCCTGGAGAGCCTCTGCTGCCAGTCTGTCTGGACAATACTGAGCTAGATAGGCCTGGAACCCGATGAGCTTGAGCATTTCCTCTTCCCTCCTGAACCGTTTTCCTTTGATCTTGTGTCTCCTGGTTGCAGGCTGGAGGGCAGGACAGCCCTCTGCCTCTCTCCCCCTAACTCGCTCGCTACTATCTCTGAACGCTCTTTCCCCTTAGCCCTTGTGAGCAGGCAAGACGGCCTTTTCCGTAGGGTGGAAGCGGGTGTTCCATTCCAGCACCCATGGGAGCCAAAGTGTCTCTCTCCCCCTCCCTCTGGGAGACGCGCTTCTCCTCTTCCAGAGCCGTGAGTCACAGCAGCCCCCGCCACTTGAATCTGGAATAGCTGCGCACCAAGCGGAGCAGAAGAAATGCTTCCAGGCCTTTGCTCAGTGGATAAAAATAATCTCTTCTCTGTGCTCCCCCCACCGTTGCCTCTCCTTTATATATTCTTTTTATTAAGGTTTCCTTTTCCCCTGAGATGTCACGGTCAACGGCTTCTGAGGCCCCCTGGAAGAATCTGGGCTGGGATGCAGGGAAGGAGCCCTGATTCCCCCCCCCCCCAATTTGGGGGGGAAATAAAAAAATAAAATTAAAAATGGTGGCGGCCAAACTGGGGGGTGGAAAGAGAGACATGTTCAGGAGTAAACAGAGAAGCGGCAGCTCCTCTTCCCTTGTAGCTTTGCAAGTGTGGACTTGAACCCTCACAAGAGCCAGCAGGCTCAGTGGTCAGGGCCAGAACCACAGATCTGTCCATTTGTTAGGGACCCCTGAGGAATCCTGCGACACAGCTGTTCCTGGGTGGGGTCAAGTATAATTTGCAGACGACACCAAACTGGGAGGGGTAGCTAATGCCGCAGAAGACAGAATCGGGATTTGAAATGACTTTAACAGATTGGAGAACCAAGCTCAAGCTAACAAACTGGATTTCCATAGGGACAAATGTCAAGTTCTGTCCTTAGATGTGCAAATATAGGATGGGGGACACCTGGCTCACTAGCAGGACATGTGAAAAGGATCTAGGGGTCTGAACACGAGTCAACAGTGTGATGCAGCAGTAAAAAAAGCCAATGTTATTCTAGGCTGCATCAACAGGACACTAAACATCTGGGGTCCAGATCAAGGGAAGTCCTCCCTCTATTCTGTGTTGGTCAGACCACATCTGGAATCCTGTGTCTAGTTCTGGGCATCACAATTTAAGAAGGATGTTGACAAGCTGGAAGGTGGGCAGAGAAGAGCGACCGAGATGATCAAGGGTCTGGAAACCTGATGAGGAACGGTTGAAGGAGCTGGGCGTGTTTAGCCTGGAAAAGAGGAGCCTGAGAGGAGAGACATCTCAAGGCCTGCCACATGGAAGACGTCAACTTTCTAAGCGCATGAGTCGGTTTTCTCCTGCTCTGGAGGGCAGAACTCAAACCGTGGCTTCAAGTTGCAAAGTGAGATTCCGACTCAACATCCTTAAGTGTAAGACATCTCCTGACCCTCATCTTCCCCCCCAAAAAACAAATCTGTACTAAGCTTTTCCTTCCTTGACAGCTTTTGTTCTGTTTTGTTACTCTCCAATGTACCTCCATCCCTGTGCAAAACCTGCGTGAAGCCACAACGTCACAACCTGCGGTTGCCTAGGACACCTTCCCTGGTTTCCAAGGGCACCTGGGGGGAGCGAAGAGGGAGCGCCTGAACTGCGTGTGCTCCCCCCCCCTTTCTTTAATTGCCAGGTGCCTCTGCAGTCTCCAGCAGGGTTAGGCCAAGGCTGGCTCTGGCTGCGTCCCCAGCCGGGAAGGGCTGCTCTCCCTCGCTCCCCCCATCCTGGGACAGCGCCAAGGCAGAGAGAGGCCTGGGATGGATTAGAAAGCCCTGGAAGGCTGCTTTTAATTTTGCAGCCTCCTCCGCTGGGAAAGAGATGGGGGGGCGGCAACCCAAGAAGAGGGGGCCAGATCCAGGCCAGGTGAGGGGACTCAAAAGGGGGAGAGGCTCCCCTGGGTGGGGGGGCACCCAGCTGAAGGCTTTTTCAGGGGCTGCGACCAAATTGAGCAGAACCAGACACACACACAGCCCAACCACGCATCCCGGGAACTGTAGTTTGAGGGCGCTGGGAATCAGAGCTGGCTTTGACCGCGCAGGGACAATGCTGCCATCGCAGTGGCCACCCAAGCCGGGCTGTTTCCCAAGCCTGGCCAGGGTCTCTGCTAGGAGCCTCGAGTTGTTCTGTGTGCGAGAGTTGCCATTGCTTCAATCATTTCTAAAGCACAGCTGTTTGTCCCCTTTGGCTGAATGCAGTGTGCGACAACGAAGGCGCATGCCTCTGAGCATGCACAGAGAGCTTCCCCAAAACACATTGCTAACGGGGGACAGACGGACTTTGGTCATCTTTCATAATACGGTGTGCCCTGTGTGAGGCCAAAATTGGGTTCCCCCAGTTATGGATCTTCTCAACTTTGCTGTGCCTTGGGCAGCGGGATCGCATCCAGCACCTTTGCTGACGACAAACCTATACCTCCAACCTTTCTCCAGTGAAAACAGGGACGTCCTAAGGAGAAACAGGATCAAATCAGGAACCGGGAAGGCTTCTGTAAATCCAGGACTGTCCTGGAAAATGGGGACACCTGGAGGGTCTGACAGAGAGGACCTCTTCTAGGTTGGGGGCCTGTGGTGGAGGAAAGTCACCTTTCAATTCACAAGCTACGTAGATATGATGGTTCGGAATCCGAAGAAGGAGCGCCTCATCAACACGGAAAGTCTGAACCAGTTGGTCCGGCCGCAAAACCTGTCCCGTCCCACTAATTACGGGGTTGGCGGAGTCTTCCATGGAACGTGGGCAGGGCTTTGGAAAGAGCTCAAATTAGAAGCTGGGACTCCTTGGCTCTGGCTGGGCCTCTGGTGTTGCGCTGGGCGTGCCGCCCTCCTTATGCCCCACAGGAGGGCACCCCCTGCAAGAGACCCTCACTGGGAGGCCTGCCGGACCCACAAGGGGGAGGGTTTCCAATCTGATTTGCAAGGGGAAAGGTTTCTGCGGAGGGAGAAAGGTTTTTTTTCAGGAGCAAAGGAGGACCCAGAGGAGAACACCCGAGGCGCCCCGCCCAGACTCACAGCCTTGAGCAAACCTCGCCTTCATCTTCTGGGATTGGGGTTCCCTCCCTTCCCCATTCTCTCTGCAAATTGAGAACTCCTGGGAGCCCAGCAAAGCTGCCCAAGGCGCCTGCTCACAAAACCCAAAATGTGATCCACAACAGGCAAATTCTTTCCAGTGTATGAACCCAAAACAGGAGGCCTGTGGGGGACACCTGTGACCGTCGGAGTGTCGCTTCCACACATGCTGGGAGTTCAGCAACAGCGAGGGATGAAGGTTTCTCCTTCCCCCATCTAAGGAGAGGCGCCAGCTGCTTCCTTGGTCAGTCCTGTGTCCAATTCTGGGTACCACAATTTAAGGAGGATGTTGAGAAGCTGGAAGGTGGGCAGAGGAGGGAGACCAAGATGATCCAGGGTCTGATGAGGAACGGTCGAAGGAGCTGGGGATGTTTAGCCTCAGAAAGAGGGGACTGAGAGGAGATAGGAGATCTCAAGGGGAATAATAATAAATCCCTTTCCAAGCCAGCTTCCCTTACCCTGGTGGCATTCACAAGTGACACGTGAAACCGCAAGGAGGGTTTGCCCTCCGCTCTCGCCCTGGGGTGGGCACAGGCCTGTTTTCCATCTGGCGCCTGGATTTTCCATCCTTCCAACCTGGGCGTGTGCTGCTTGGGATGCAAGCCAGTTTCTGCTGCTGCTGCTGCTGCTGCAGACGGCCGGCCGGCCAGCCCCACTGCGATACAATCTCTCGCCCCCACCCAGCCATGGGGCGTTCCTGCCCTGCTGGCAGGGGGTGAGGCTGGCAGAGGGCAGGCCAGGTCTCTTTGCTCCTGCGTGGGCGAGGAGCCCCCTGGGATGGCAGGGGGCAGCCAGCGAGGCAGCGGTGCTGTGAAAGGGCAGGACTTTGGGGGCACAACTGCAGGGCCCCCGCTTTTGAGAAGGGAGGGATCTGCCCCCCAACACAGCAAAGGGGTGGGGAGGCCAAAAGCTGCCCCCCCCCAAATTTCTCTCTCGCAGGCCACCCGCCTCGCCAGCCCTCCTTCGCATCATCCTTGCTTCTCCTTGGCTGCAAACGGGCTGCCCTTGCGCTCTGCTCATGCCCCGTGGAATGGTAGAGTTGGAAGGGACCCCCAAGGGACATCCAGTCCAGCCCCCTTTGCTTGCCCGCCTGAGGAAAGAGAGGGGCTGCGCAAATGTGGCCAGAAACAAGCCTGAGGTGTCCAAAAGGCAATGTTTTGAATGGTTGCCCCGCCCACTGCCATCACACGCCCCCTGGAAAAGCTATTGCAGTATTGTCATTATTTTAATATTATGCCAAAAGAAAAAGGGTTTTGAGGACTGCAGGGTGAGTAGGGCTGGGACCTGGAAGAGACCCAACACTCCTCTCAGCCTTGCCTACCTCACAAGGCTGTGGTGGGGATTAAATGAGGAGGGGGGAAACTCGCCGGGGAGAAGAAAGGGAGATATAAATGCAATCAGTAATAATAGTAATCTATAAGAATTGGCTAAGATTGAAAATGCCTTTTTTCTGGGGGTACGCATGCCCCTAAACCTTTTGTGAATCTTTTGTCCATTTACTGGATTTATTTTCCCCGATTTGAACTATAAAATGGTGATTTTCTTGAGTCAAAATGAGAGGACCCCTTAACATTTTTTTAAGGAAAAAAAGCACTGATCTGTAATAATTTGCTAATGCCTCCAATCAAGCGCTACTCCGGAGGAGGACCATTGCAAATTTCAGGGGGCCTAAGTGAGCCATTGGGGCTGGATGGGTTTACTCGGGAGTAGAACCCGCCTCGGATGGTCTCGAAATGCAAAAAGCGAGGCACCAAAATAGACCTGGAAACCGAAATAAAAGGGTCTTTAAAATGAGGAAGGGGCGATGCTAAGTGGGCGTGGGAGGGGCTGCAGCTTCGCCTCCCCCGCACACTTTCACTTGCACGCAGCCCCTCGCGCGCCTCCCCCGCACCAGGCCCGGGCCCTGACGTCACTGTGACGCGCTCCCCCCACCCCCTCGCCCGTGACGCGCGCCCAGCCGCCTTAACCCCTTCCTGCCCGGTCGCCTCCCTTTTGTTTGTCATTTTTCTTTTTCCTTTAAACTGGGGAGATGAGGAATAATAAAGCAAAAACAGAACATCTCCCTCCACTCCCCAGTTGAGTCGCAGGATCCTTCCCTCCTCGGGCCCCCTTCCAATTTGTAATCTCCTCTTCTTTCTTCTTCTTTAAGTTTGCAGAAGTTCAACAGGTGAAGTCTCTGCTGAATGCTTCACTTGTTGGATTCCATCTCCTTGTTTTTTGCCACCCTCTTTATACACCTCTGGCCTGGCTGTGCCAGGATGTAAAAGTACGTAGAAATGATCTTTCTACTTTTAAAAAATAAAATACTGTATTTTTCTGTGTATAAGACACCCCATGTATAAGACAACCCCTATTTTTTGAGCCCAAAATTAAGAAACAAATAATTGCAACATTCCATGTATAAGACGACCCCTAATTTAAAACTTTAAAAATTGGGGGGAAATATAGTCTTATACACAGAAAAATACAGTAATCATGTTGACTCATTTCACCTTATTTTTATATTGTGTAGACCTCTTTGACGACTTCAGGCTGCGACGCACTTTAGGCATTTGTGAAACAACAACAGCAAGGAATAAATCTATCAGGTGAAGCTTTTTTCCGGCATGGTGGATAGGCAATAACTGCACCCTTTGGATATCTGCCTGTCGCCCGGCTTTCAAAGACACAGGAGGACTGTTAGGGGGAGGAATGTCAGGCTCGCCTCTTTCTCTTTCCTCATCCTGCCCCTCAGGCATTGCTGACTTTTTAAAAGGGTGGGACTCAATCTGCAGACTGGCCTGCGGCAATGGCCCTGACAAAAGTGCCTCTGCGCTTACACCAAGGGCACCTCTGAGCTTTGTAAGACCGTCTTTTGCAGACTGGGGTGGAACAGCAGCTGGTAACATGCACAATATCCTTGCAAAATCCCGTGTGGAGCAGTGGTTAGCGTGCCGGACGAGGACCCAGGAGAGATTGCTTTCTCTCTCTGGCTCGCAAAGGGTTAAGCCCGAGCCGCACACAAGAGCCTTTTGGCTCAGAGGCCCTGGTGACCTCAATGGGGAGCCAAGGGGGGTCCAGGCTCATAGCTAGCAGCCCACACCCCTCCCAGCTGCTCCCGCAGGCCTGCCTTCCCTCCCAGCTAGCATGCAAATATATTTTATGTGCCAAGCTGGTGATTCAGTGCTGCTCCGCACCAGGCCAAGATTAACAGGCACCCAAGCCGAGCTGCTTAAAAAACCTGCTACGCCACAGAGGCCGCTGCTGGCGCTGCTTTCGATTTAAATCTCTCCCCCTGGTGTAAATTGTTTTTCTTACGCAGCAGCCCTGGTGTAAATTGTTTTTCTTACGCAGCAGCCCGAGCCCTCCGCCAGCTCCTCTCCCCTGCCAAGTCGAGGGCTGGAGGGAAGATGCGGCAAAAAAGGAAAGATGAAAATCTCTGTCTGACTCCCCAGGAGGGGCGCCCCCCCCCAGAAAGGAGAGGGAAATGTGAGGGGCTCCCCCAAGGAGATGCAGGGCTGGGCTGCTAGCCTGGCAGGTTTGGGAGGGGGATCGGGTCAGCTTGGAGGGAAGGACAAGCCTAAGTCACAAGGAAGGACAAGCCTGTCAGCAGCTAATACGAATAGTTTTCCTACTGCATCACGTAATTTCTCTATTTTTAAAAAATAGTCCATTTTTACCTAAGTTTTTAAGATATTACAAGCGTTACTCAAATCCTGCCAAAGTTTTTAATTGTTTACAGCGTTCTCTTAAATAAATGGTGAAATTTATTCCTTCCTGGTTTCTGATTTTCCCAGTAATTTTCGCCCTTTCGGCGTAGTCCATCATCTTCGTCAGCCATTCATCTCTGGCTGGGACTTTATCTTCTTTCCATCTCTGGGCCAGTAGTAAGCAACTTTCTTGGGTTCAGATTTGGGGGGAATTGGGGGTTCCCGCTGGGCCCATTTCCCCAGAGGCTGGGGGGCAACAGGAAGCCCTTTGCCAGGAGAGGCAGGAAAGGGGAGGGATCAGTCACAAAACGTGCCCATTTCCCCTTTTCTCTCTTTCCCGCCTTCCTTTCTGCTCTGCTGCAGCGGCACCAAGAATGAAAACATCCTTTCCAGGCTTCCTGACCCTGAAATGAGCTTTGCCCTGTGACTCCCTCTGCGATTTCTCCAGCGTAGAAAAATCTTTCCCTCTATGAAGAAGGGGGGCAGCCAGTGCCAGATTGACGTCTAAGCTCAACAAGCTCTAGCTTAGGGCCCCCCTCTCTTGGGGGGGGGGCCCAAAAAATTAAAAGAAAAAAACCTGGATGTACATTTCCAAAATACAGTATAAGATAAAAAACAAATGAAATAAAACCTATTTGCAGCAACCGTGTTTTGTGTTGTGTCGGCTCCTATGATGTAAGTCTGGTTCGAAACAGGGACTGGCCCAAAGCGCACCTGGTGAGCTCTCTGGCTGAGTGAAGATTCAAATCACATGGACAGTGTTTTTCTTTCCTTTAAAAAATGTCTCATTTTGACTCAAGAAAATCACCATTTTATAGTTCAAGTCGGGAGGCAATAAAAACAGTAAATGGACAAAAGGACAAAGATTCACAAAATGTTGAGGGGTACGTGCACCCCTGCGTCGCCCCCAGAAAAGAAAGTACTGCACGTGGATTTTGTTTTATTTTTGCATCGCTGGGGGTTGGACTAGATGACTCTGGAGGTCCCTTCGGTTCTGTGATTCCGTTCTGTGATGGGAGCCGTAGCGTAAAAGATGGCCTGCGCCCGGGGTCTGATGGGAACTACACAGGATGCCGGACTGAGGAAGGGCGGCTAATCCAGCCCAGTCTGACTTCCCTTTGATCCCCTGCCTCTGCAGGGGTTTGTGGAGCAAGCAGCAGGCCGCAACCCAACAGGGGCAGCTCTGATTTCCGACAGCTGCCTGGGCAAAAGCTGGCAGGCTTTTCTCGAGGCGGGAGAGGCTGCTCTGCGCAGGGTCTCCCCCCCCTCAAAGGGGCCAAGCGGTGCACATCTGCTTTGGATTAGCCCCCTCCCCCCTCCCATCCCACCAGCCCTCCCTGGGGAGCCCCTCCCTCTCTGCTGCAGGCCCTGATAGGCTTCCAGGAGGGGAGGGGGGCAAAAGAGAGGCGCCAAGGAGGGGGGCTTATCCTGATGCTCTGAGTAACCCCTCTGTTGAGCTTTCGCTAAGGACACTGGCTTTCTCCAACTCTTCCCTGACCTTTCGCTGCCGTTGTTTCTCTGCTGCACTACCGTTTATTTCATTTTTGTACCATTTTAAGGAGGCTGCCTCGTTCTTTTTTACATCTTCGCTCCCTGCAAAATGCATCGAAACATGTACATACCAAAAGGCTGTGGCTCGGGCAGAGCCTACTCAGAGGAGTGACATTGACATTCACGGGCCTAAGCGATTGGTTTCCCATCCGTTGCATGTATAAAAGCAAGTTCAGATAAATAAATACCGTATTTTTCTGTGTATAAGACCATGTATAAGATGATCCCTATTTTTGGAGCCCCAAATTAAGAAATAAATAACTGCAACATTCCGTGTATAAGACAGCCGCCAATTTCAAACTTTAAAAAATTGGAGGGGAAATATAGTCTTATACATGGAAAAATACAGTACCTTGGGGGAAAAGGTGAGATATAGTTGTTGTCAGCACACATCTGTCTCAAGAGACAATGGAGTGCGCCTCCGGGGGTGAAGTTGAACTACTGTGTTAGCACCAAAGTGATCTCCCTGGGGGGCAAGCCTGGGTTATGTTTCTGGGGGTCCTGGGCTGCTCAGATGGCAAGACCCTCTTCTCTGCCCCACTGATGGGGTCCAAAGGAAAGCAGAGCAAGACGTTGGGCCCCAGCAGGAGTTGCCGGAAGGAGGTAGACAAAGGCGCCATCCAACCGCCTTAGGGACTCCTATCCCACAGGCAAAGGGGTCTTTTCCTCCCAAGATGCAGGCTGAGATGGGGTCGGACTTTCCTGCCTGGAGAAGTCGGGGTGGGGGAGTCTGAGATGAGGTTTTCTCCAGGTCCAGGCCGGCTTTTGGGCGGTAGGGAAACATTTAAACAGTGTAGCATAGCATAGTATCTAAATCTATTTTATTTGCAAAATACGGAAATAAACAACTATCTGACTTTTAGAAGACATCTGAAGGCAGCCCTGTTTAGGGTTAATGTTTGATGTTTTATCGTGTTTTTAATATTCTGTTGGGAGCCGCCCACAGCGGCTGGGGAAATCCAGCCAGATCAGATGGGCAGGGTATAAATAAATATTATTATTATTACTATTATCTTCCAAATGAGAGCTTCAAGTGATACCGGGAGCTCACACTTCTCACTCAGCTAGTATACCTACTTAAGGCACATATGTAAGAGGCTCGTTTATAATTTTATTTTGGAAATGATGTCCCAATGAACTGCATTGTTTTATACTTTCCGAATGGCCATTTTACAACGCAGTTGTGCTCTACATTATAAATCCAGCAAGAGCTAGAAACTGCTCCTTTTTCTTTTCCAATGTATTTCTTATCCATAATAATGATTTTGAGAATGGGTGTGGCACAGGCAGATTTTTATTCCCAAAGTGTGGCGCAGAAGTTTGGGAACAGACAGAATGGGCGCAGGGAGCCCCCTTGCAAACTGGATTCAATGCAATCGAGATTGCAAACTGGATTCAATGCAAACTGGATCCAATGCAAGCCCGCGCGCAGCGCTGCCCCCTCTGCGCCCCCTTCCTCTTGGCGCGCAACCGGCGGCCAGCCCGGCGATGACATCAGCCCAAGAGGCCGCGCGCTGTTGTGCGCAGTTGTCGGCGCGGGTCGCCTGGCGACGGGGCGGGGGCGCGCTCGGGGGAGGGAGGGGGGAGGAGACGGGGGCGTGTCCCCGCGCCGAGCAGCCCTCCCCTTCAGACGTCATCTCCAGCCAATGGGAGGCGTCGGCGGTGAGCTCATAGCGGCCGGCGGAGGCTATATAGAGGGGGCGCGCTCGCTCGCCGGCGCATTAGAGAGAGAGGCGCGCGGGGGGAGGAGGAGGAGCGAGGCGCAGTCGGGAGCGGCGGCGAGGGGGCGGGGGGAGGGTCGTCGCCGGCGTCTGGGGGCGAGCGGAGCCCCGATCCGCAAAAGCCACCGGAGGAGCCGTTGCGCAAAGCGCCCGTTGCGCGCCAGCCCGTCGTCGAAGGGGAGGCGGGCGCGATCCGGCCGCCTGCCTCCCTCCCTCCGCAGCCGGCGGGGGAGAGGAGGAGGAGGAGGAGGAGGATGGAAATTCCTTTCTACCATGACGACGTGTTGATCGCCTTGGCGGCCTCGTCGGCGGCGGCCCTTTCTCCCTCGGCGGCGCGCCCCGGCGGCGCCTTCCCCGACGGCTCCAGCATGATGAAGAAAGACGGGCTCTCCCTGGCGCTCGACCCGGGCGCGGCCGGGAAGAGCCACGGCGGGGGCGGCCCCCACTCGCAGCAGCAGCAGCAGCCGCCGCCCCCCAGCGGCGCCCCCGACGGCGCGGCGCTGCTCAGCTCGCCGGATCTGGGCCTGCTCAAGCTGGCGTCTCCCGAGCTGGAGCGCCTGATCATCCAGTCCAACGGCTTGGTGACGACCACGCCGACCAGCGCCGGCGCCCAGTTCCACTTCCCCAAAGGCGGCGGCGGCGGCGGAGGAGGAGGAGGAGGAGGCGGCGGCGCCCCCGACGAGCAGGAGTTCGCCGCCGGCTTCGTGAAGGCGCTGGAGGACCTGCACAACCAGAACCAGCTGGGCGGAGGCGGCGGCGGGGGCCCCGTCGGGAGCGAGCTGCCCTCGGCCGCCAGCCTGGCCCCGGCCTCGCAGCAGCACGGCCCGCAGGAGCCCCCCATCTACGCCAACCTCAGCCCCTTCGCCGGCGCGGCCGGGGGCTACCCGACGGACGGGAGCCCCTTCCAGGCGCACTCGCGCCTGCCCCCTCCGCCGCCCGCGCCGCTGAAGGACGAGCCGCAGACGGTGCCCGAGGTGGCCAGCTTCGGCGACAGCCCCCCCTTGTCGCCCATCGACATGGACACGCAGGAGCGGATCAAGGCGGAGCGCAAGCGGCTGCGCAACCGCATCGCCGCCTCCAAGTGCCGGCGGCGGAAGCTGGAGCGCATCTCGCGCCTGGAGGAGAAGGTGAAAAGCCTCAAGAGCCAGAACACGGAGCTGGCCTCGACGGCCAACCTGCTCCGCGAGCAGGTGGCGCAGCTCAAGCAGAAGGTGCTCAGCCACGTCAACAGCGGCTGCCAGCTCCTGCCCCAGACGGCCGCCCAGCAGCCGCACCAGGTGCCGGCCTACTGAGCGCCCCGACGGGGCGCCCCGCCAGCCGGGACAGGCGCAGGAGCCGGGAGGAGGACGCGCGGGGGGGGGGGGAGGCGGCCTCTCTTCTCCGGACCCCGGCTCCTCTTCCGCGCGCCCCCCCACCACGTCGGACAATGCAAAGGTGGATGGCTGCGGACGCCGAAGGGGGGGTCCCCCCCTCTCCAAGACTTCCTTTGGGGCCGCGCGCGCACAGAGGACTTGAGACGTTTTTTAAAAACTTGCTGGAGGAAAGGGGCGCAGGATTTTGGGGAGGGGGCTGCTTTTGGAAGCTCCCACCCAGCGCAGCTGCCATTACTCAGTCTCACCCCCCCCTCCGGACTTTGCCCCTCTTTCCCCACCCCCTCCAAACGCAGCGTGCCCAGATGTGACTCTGCCTTCCACTCTCGGCCCTCCATTATTTCCCCCTCCTCCTCCCCAGAGACCATGTCTTTCCTCCCGCCATATTTATGTTTAATATGCCCCTCTTTTCTTGCGGTTTTTTGGGGGGAGGTTTGCCATTATATCCTATCTCTTTATCTATCATCACATTCCATTGTGCAGTAAAAATCCTGTGCAGGAGTTTGGAAAAAAAAGAGAGACTGTTTGGCTTCTTATTGCTTGGGAGAGTGTGGTATTGGGGAGGGAGTCTGGAGCTTTTATCTTCCCTTCAGAAGCAGCCTCCCAGATGTTTCTGGCCCTCGGTTGGCGAGGCAAACATCTGGAGGGCGCCTGGTTGGCAAAGGCTGGCCTTGCAGAGTCAATTTTGAGGGGAGGCCAAAAGCGTGGGGTGCCATCGCCCTCTGGTGCCCAGGCTGGGCACTGAACCCCTTGACACAGCCTTGGGGGGGGAGTGTGTGTGTTTTTGGGGTGACGTTGGTTATGTGGGATAGATTTCAGGACCTCTTAAAAGCCCAGCAGTCTAGTTGCTCTGGGTCAGTATAATTATTATTATTATTATTATTATTATTATTAGTATAATTTGTTACTTATACCCTGCCCATCTGGCGAGGTTGGGGGTAGGTTTCAGCTTAGCGGTAATTTTAAGGTTCTGCGGGTGGCTCCTTGTTTTTCTGGCCTGCCTTCCCTGGCAAACATTAGGAAGTTTAAAGCAAAACTATTTAAAGCAACTTTATTGCAAACAATTCTGAAACCATGTAAGAGAGTTTCGAAGTAACTGTAACAAAACAACTTGGAAACATTTCGGAACATTTAGGGCACAAAAGGTCAGGGTTTTGGAGTATGGACTCCAAATTTGAGTATTTCCTAATTTGTGTCCCTTTGAAACCCATTAATTCAAGTTCTGAGAACTCAAATGTTACGAATAGGTAACATAGTGTAGTGGTTAGAGTGTTGAACTACGACCTGGGAAACCAGGGTTCAAATCTTGAATGGATGGGTGGGTGGGTGGGGTGACCTCGAGTCAGTGTCTCTCCCTCCCTAAGCCTACCTCACAGGGTGGTTGTTGGGGGTAGAAGGGAAGAAGGCATCAATAGGCCCTTGAGCTCTTTTGGAGAAAGACGAGATAGTTGTGTACCAATAAATAAAAGACAGACAGATGGCCTTAAAATAAGTGCATTTGGACAACACCTGATAGTGAGTGATTTTGTGAGTGATTTAACGTCTTTGGCGATCCCTCATAGCCGAGTAAGATTCCATGTGAGTCTGTGACTGGGGAGGCCAATTCTGGATCTCCACGTCCTTCCACAGTGGGGACATAGGCTTCTGGGTGGGAGTTGATCCTGGTGAGGGTTTGCCAAGCGTGCCTTCCTCTTGGCATGTTTCTCCCTTGCATCCTGAGTTTGAGTGTCTTCAAAGCCCACGACCCTTTGGGAAAGGCTGTTCTCCAACTGGGGCACTCGCAGGCCAGTGTTTCCCAGTTGTCGGGTGTTTATACTATATTTTTTAAGATTTGCCTTGAGAGAGTCTTTAAACCTCTTTTGTTGACCGCCAACATTACGCTTTCCATTTTTAAGTTCAGAATAGAGGAGTTGCTTTGGAAGGCGATAATCAGGCATCCGCACAACACGACCAGTCCAACAAAGTTGATGTTGAAGAATCATCACTTTGGCAATGGTGATCTTTGCTTCCTCCAGTACACTGGTATTAGTTGCCTGTCTTCGTGTAAAGTGATATACTGGACTTGCTGGTCTAGTATAAATCTTAAGGGCTGTCCTCACTCACCTGCCTCCTCCTGAGCTTCTTGTTCAACTTCTCCTTTGGCAGCTTCCATCCTCTCAAGCCATACTAAGACCCTGAGGATGCAGCATTTGGGCAGGGAACTTAAGAAGGGGGCTTTGTGTATGAGAAGGGGGACTTTTTGTGGACTAGTGGAACATTAAAGGCTGGAGTACGGGTGGTCTCTGTCCTTTGGACCCCATCAGTGAGGTCAAGGGGGGGTTGTCTGGCCAACCCAGGACCCCCATGCACACTGGACAGGCTTGCACCCCAAACTTCCTTGCTGCTACTTAAACCACCCCTCCACTTAGAGCCACGAGAATCACAATCTCGATTCTGGCGAGAGCACCTTAGGACAGGGATAGGACATGTGCTTTGCATGTAGAATGTCTTGGGATTGCAACTGCTGCCGTTTCCAGGTGGGAATTAAACACTTCCTGCCAGAAGCCCCGGAGAGACGCTGTCAGCACACACTGTGCTGAGCTCAGTGCTCTTGGCATAAGGCGACAGCTTATTTAAATCCTCCCCTCACGTCCGTGAGGACTAGAATCTTTGGGGAAAATGCTATTAATAAATAAAAACAATAATTTACACAGCAGCACTGCAGCTGGGAACTGGTGGAGCTCAGGGGCAGAGCCTGCAGAAGAGACTCCTCTTTAAATCAGCCCTTTATTCCAAACACAATGGACTGGAAACTTAAATTTATTATTACGGAGTGTGCCATAACTCGCAGCAAAGGGGCAGAGGCTTGGCAGCAGAAGATCTCTAGTCCAAGTCCGGGTGTCTTCCAAGTAGGGCTGGGAAGGAGCACGAGACTCCTAACGTCAGGGTCGTGGGTTTGAGTCTCACTGGGCAAAAAAATTCTGCATTGTGGGGGATTGGGCTTAGACGACCCCCCCAAGTCTGTATCCTAGATTGCTAGCAGTTAGCTGGAGGGCCCAGCGGCTGGATGCAGTCGGAAGAGGCTCCCCCTGTTCTGCCTCACGGGTTTGCTTTGCCCTGGGACTCGGCCAAGAGAGGCGTCCCGGACTGGGCTGTGTTTACATCTGTGTTTACTTCCCCGAGCTGAGTACCGCAGCCAGGCCTACCTTGACTCCCCACAGCTTTATAGCAGAACCAGATGTGGACTGTTGTCCGATTGCTAGAGAATTGGGGGGCAATTTGCTGAGATTTGAGGCTGGGGAAGCGGAAGGGTGGGCAAAAACCTTCCCCCTTTTTCTCTCTTGGTAAGGGGGCTGTGAGCAGTGAGGGCAGCTAGCGGGGAAGACCCACAACCAAGAGAGCTGGAGCTAAATAAGTTGTTTTCAGAGCAGACCCACCAAAGGCAGCCATGCGCATTAGGTTGAAACCCTGATAGCATCACCAGAAGACAAGTGGGGCTGGGCCACACGTCCCTTGGGGTCTCCTCCAACTGTGATTCTCTGATTCTAGGATGCAAAATCTATTTTATTATCCTAAAAAGGAGAGGGGATGGGATTTCTAGTCCTCACGGGTGCACATCAAGGCGAATTTTTATTTTTTGGTCGAAGGCCACTTTGGGATAATATGACAGGGGCCACATTCCTGCAGGAAGAGGAGCCAGAGCTGATGTTGGGCGTTTCTGAAGAGGGAGGAAGGAAGTATAACACAGAATAAAGACAACCCTGGTTTCTGTTTGCCCCGTGGTTGCCTCAAATGAGAATCCTTGACCTTATCAACCCCATTGGATTTAAGGAGCTCACTCTCAAATAAGTATACAGAGGATTTTATATATATATAAATATACATACGCACACAGTGGTACCTCGATTTTCAAACATCTCCGTTGATGAGCATATGAGTTTTCGAACACTGTAAACCTGGAAGTAAATGCTTCAGTTTTCAAACTCGCGTCGGAAGTCGAACAAGCCACGCAGCTTCTGTTTTCAGTTTTCGAACATTTCAGAACTCGAACTGTCTTCTGGAATGGATTACATTCGAAAACCGAGGTACCATTGTATATATATATTTGTACACACACACACTATCTGAATAATGGGGAAAGGGCATGTATAAAACTCCTTGAAGACAGAAGAGGAATTAGAAAAAGGCAGAAGGCAAGCAAGTTTGTCAATTCCCCAGCTGTAAATTCATCCAGGACCAAAGACCTGACCACCCTTCTTAAACAATACACTAGCCTCTTAGCATTGCTCCCTACTCGGGAGCAATTTCCCCCCTTTTTCTAGGATAAAGCCCAAGAGCCTCTTACATAAATAAATACAAATACCAGGGCAGACTCTTCAGAAGTGAAGAGTTAAATCAACAAAAACCGAGGGACACGGCAAGGGGGATTCTAGTGAGATGGTTCAGTTTCGGGCATCTAGATCCGCTGTTGCTTTTGTTGTAATAACATTTCTATCTTAGACCTTATCATTCTCACAACACTTTGGGGGTTTGGGGTACCTGGAGATGCCAGGGGGTTGCAGCTGGGCCATCTGCAGGCAAAGCACGGGCTCTATGCCACTGAGCGTATGGGGTTTTGGGGGGTACCTCTGTCGGAGGGCACATTCTGCTCCTTCTGGGGCAGTTTGCCCACCTTTGGTCCCTCCCCCTCCACTCAGCTCCCACCTGTGGCTCCATGAAGCTGCCAGGATGTGCTGGCAGTGGCCCCAATCCCGGGGATGGCTTTGACTGGCCAGCTGAACCAGGTGAGGGGAGCCGATGGGGCTGAGACGCCCAGGGATTGAGGGGCTTCCCCTGTAGGCGAAGAAGAGACCAAGCGGGGGTCCAACGGGCAAGAAGGAGGTTTCTGCCCATGCTGGACAGGAAAGTGAGGGGCAGGGGGGGCTTGTCCACCTGGGAAGGGAGCCCATCTAAGAGAAGGAAAAATAATAATTATTTTATTATTTATACCCCACCCATCTGGCTGGGCCTCCCCAGCCACTCTGGGTGGCTCCCAACAGAACACTAAAAACAGAGTAAAACTTCAAACATGAAAAACTTAAACAGGGCTGCCTTCAGATGTCTTCTAGAGGTCGGGTTAGTTGCTTATTTCCTTGACATCTGATGGGAGAGGGTGCCACCACTGAGAAGGCCCTCTGCCTGGAAGGCTCTGACCCTAAACCTCCTCTGCCTTGTGGGATATATTTGGGAGAAGAAAAGGCTCGGGAGCAAACGGTTCCTTGTAGGCCTCCTTCCAGCAACTCCTGCCACCAAGCTGGTGCCAAACATCTTGCTCTGATTTCCTATGGACCCTATCAGTGGGGCAGAGAAGGGGGCCTTGCCATCTGGGCAGCCAGGACCCCCAGACCCACTGCCCAGGCCTGTACCCTGGGGAGATCACTTCAGTGCTGCTAATGCAGCAAAAACAAAACAGGAGGCAGACACACTGAGTTCCTGGTCTCTGCATTTGCAGCCGGCGCTGTGATTCTCCCACGGTTCGACTTCCCCTCTGGAGGCAAACTCCATTGTCTCCCAAGACAGGCAGATGCCAAAGGCAGCTGAGTAAAATGTCCAAGTTCCAATGTCGGACCGCTGGTCCATTTTGCCCAGTTCTGTGTCTATGCCGGCTGAGAGATGCTCTCCAGGGTTTCTGGAGTGTGGCAGGCCTTGTCTGCCTGCAGATTAAAATGCTTTAACGCGGCCATCGTGAGATCAAAAAGCAGCACGGACACCTTTCAAAGGCAGCAAAAGGAAGAAAAGCAGCAAATCAGGAGTTAAAAAGTTGTTTTCGTTGGAAGGGAAATGGCTGCCGTAGGGATGGCGCCACCTGGCGCCTTTCCACCGTAACATCGCCGGTCCGTAGCTTCTGACTTTGGTTGAGGTCGGAGCCCCACTTGGGCGAAAGATTCCTGGGGTTGGACTAGATGACCCTCGGGTCCCTTCCAATTCTACAATTCTGTGATGATTCTTCACAAGCCAGGTGATGGCGTATTGCAGCAGTTCTCCGAGGGTGGGGCAGGAGAGCAAGAGGGGCAGGAAGATTCAAACACACACACACACACACACACACACACACACACACACACACATTCAGGTATTGCCTTTTTTCTCTCTCTCCCCCCCCCCCCCGAATTTTAAAGGTGCGGCTTATATTTGGACGTGGCTTAGATTCAGGCCAATACATTATATTTAAAAATTCAGCATGGCTGTGAGCCAATTTTTATTCTGGGTGAGGCCCAGAGGGGGAAAAATGTGAGTTCTGAGCTTGCTTTCCCTCACCTGTCCAGAAGGGGGAGCTGTCAGGCCACGCTCCTTCCTTCTTTCCAGGTGCCAAGCATCACAAGCCAGGATTTGGCCGCTGCCCAGGTGCCCGCCTCCTTGGAGAGGTGGCAAGACAGGTGCCTGGGTCCTGTTCGCAGGCGGGAGGAGACTCCTTCAAGCAGCTGCTGTCCCTGCCTTCCCCCTCCAGGAGAACCGGGTTCGGCTGCCATGGCCGTGTGGGTCCTTTTGCTGCTGGTGGTCTCAGATCAAGGTAGGGGGCTGGTGGGGGGCTGCAAAAGGACTGGGACCTGGGGCAGCAGCAGCAGCATGGGCAGTGCCAGATTCACATCTAAGCTCAACAAGCCCTAGATTAGGGCCCCACTCTCTTGGGGGCCCCAACGTTTTTTTAAAGGGAAACAAAACTGGATGTACATTTCCAAAATATAAGATAAAAACCAAATAAAATAAAACCTACATCCAACAACAGTGTTTTGTGTTGTGTCGGCTCCTCGGATGTAAGTCATGGGCCCCGCCTGCTCCCTCAAATATCCCTGCTTTGCTCCTTTCTATATATGGGGTGCCGACATTCTGCATGGACTGGTTGCAGGGCAACATGCGCAAATGGCTTGAGATACCTCTGAGGTCCATCAATGACCATCTAGCATATATTCAACACAAACAAATTTACAATTTACGTATATCCAGCACTGCCCTTGGGGGTTCCCCAGCTGGTTCCCCCCACCCCATTCCTCTGCGTCCAACCGGTTTGTGACAATGGAGAACGGCTGCCCCATCGAGCTCCCAGCCCGTTTCTGTTGCGGTCTGATACACAACTCCCGGCCTCGCTGCCTGTCTTTGCCCCGTCCCTCTGGCAGAGAAGCAGGATGTGGGGAAGTAACCAAACAGACTGTGCCCACGAAGGTGGGGCAGCGCCACAATCTGATTCTGCCAGGTGTGTCGATTATTTGTGCCATGCAGGTGGAGGAACAGCCCTCCTCTTGTCTGGCAGGGAAAGGCAAGGCTGGTTGTAGCGGGCAGCCCTCGAGAGCCTGGGCCAATATTTGCACCCGTTCCACCTTGATGGGCGTCAGAGCCACACGGGCACCGTGCCAGGCAGAGTGTATTTTCGTTTCCCTTTCTTTCTGTCTTACTGTACTCAAGGCGTATCACTGCCACGCTGCCTGCCTCTCTAACATAAGAGAACCCCCAGTTTTGGAGGCAGTCTACCAGGGCCAGATTTAGGCTGGGTTGGAGTGTCCAGCTGCATCTCTTCTTAAAAAAAATAAAGCAAGATTCTAGTCCTCATGATTCTGAAAGCTGTCTGGCCATTGGTCCCCCTAGCCCCATGCTGTCTGCACAGACTGGCAGCGGCTGTCCGGAGTCCCAGGCAGGAGTCTCCCCCCGCCTACCCGTAGATCCCTCTGGGGATTGAACAATGGGACCTTTTGTCTTCTAGGTGAGATGCTCTCCCACTGAGCCTTCAGAAAACCAGAGGTAGACTAGCTTGGGCCATGGAGGTTCCATCGGGCCACCTTTAGCATTTCAGGGGGCTCTGCTGGATGACCCTTTGGGGTCCCAACGGTACACTGCGACGATTCACCCTCCAGTCTCTGCTTCTCAATTTGTATCGTATTATTTTATGCACTGTGGCTTGCAGTGGTTTTATTGATTGTAGTTTAGAAATTATTTATTGTAATTGTTAAGAGTGGATTTCTGTTTAATTTTTATATGCTGATATTATTATTCTTATACTATTCTAATGATTTCTGAATGTTACTTTATTTGATGCAGGTTGCTTATTTTAAAGCTATGTTTTATTCTCATGTTTTTGTATTGCATTTGATGGTTATAAGACATCCATTCTTTGTTTCTTCAGCTTGCAAACTGCCTTGGGTACAGTAAGACAGAAAGACGGTATACAAATTAAAAGTGATGATGATGATGATTCCTTGAGCCGTGGAGGTTTGCTCCTTTCTGACTTTCCCTCCCCTCCCGTTGCAGTTGTCTCAGCCAGCACACAGGCCACTCACAGCTCTTCAACAGCAAGCCCCCCGGCCATCTCTGAACACCTAAGTACACCCAGTTCCAGGGCGGAGGAAACCTATGCACCCCACAGCGAGATCAGCCCCATGGCATCAGAAGCACCCACAGAAGAGACCGCCTCTGCCAACCACACGACTCACCCGGGCTCCTCGCCTCCTCCCAGGCCCACCAACAGCACCACCAGGGAGGGGGGCAACACGACAACCACCGCCCCACTCACAACCCCCCTGGCCAGCTCCAGGGAGCCACTGCTCACCAGCCGAGAGGCCGCATCCGCCAGCCACAACTCCACCACAGGTGAGAGGCAGGTGAGGGTGCCCTCTGGATCCTGGCAGCATCCTGTGCTGTCTCGAGCAGCGATATTTTGCCTGTCCAGGATTGGGGGCTAATAATCATTTTTGTAGGGAATCGGATTGCAAGGGGTTGGACTGGATGACCCTCAGGGTCCCTTCCACAGTTCTCTGATTCTGTTAGGATCTTCCTGTAGACAGCTCCTGTATCTTCCGCAGAAGGCTTTTTTGAATGAGGAGCGTTCACAATGGCTTGCAATAATAATAATAATAATAATAATAATAATAATAATAATAATATTTATACCCCACCCATCTGGCTGGGTTTCCCCAGCCACTTTGGGTGGCTCCCAACAGAATATTAAAAGCACAATAAAACTTCAAACATTAGAAACTTCCCTGATGTCTTCTAAAAGTCAGACAGTTGTTTATTTCCTTGACATCTGCTGGGAGGGCATTCCACAGGGCGGGCGCCACCACTGAGTAGACCCTCTGCCTGGTTCCCTGTCACCTCACTTCTTGCATTGAGGGAACCACCAGAAGGCCCTCGGGAGAGGGACCCCGGTGTCTGGGGTGGAGACGCTCCTTGAGGTATTCTGGATCATTTAGGGCTTTCAAGGTCAGCACCAACAACTTGAATTGTGCTCGGAAACGTCCTGGGAGCCTATGTAGGTCTTTCAGGACCAGTGTTATGTGGTCTTGGCAGCCACTTTTTATCCTGCCTTACAAGCAGAGTATTAAAGGCACCTAAAAAAGGCATGTGTGTTTAGTGACGCACAGTGTATTTGGAGAAAAAACAAAACTCCTTCTCTGAATACAAAATAAAACCTGGAACAGACACAGAGTGAGAAGATGCAAGGAGTTTGACTGCAGCTGGATCAGGCCCAAGGGGGTCCCATCTAGTCCAGTGACTCCTCAAAATGACCCCCCAAAAGAAGCCCCACAAGCAGGAACTGAGTGAATCTGAGCCACCGGTCACTGCAGATTATGTGATGGGTGCAGAAATTCGACAAGGTACAACTTTCTTTCCAGCATGGAGGTGAAGTGATGACAGGGGTGCACCGGTTGAATTCCTGCCTGCTCTGTATGGCTGGGAAGAGCACAGGAAAAGGAGCAGGAAGCAAGGCAGGGGACATGAACTGATTGCAGGTCTTCCTTGGTGATCCCTCGTAGCTGAGTAAGATTGTTTCCCATAAACATGGTCTTAATAATGAGTCCGTAAGTGACCATGGAGGCCAATTCTGGATCCCCACGTCCTTCCACAGTGGGGACATTGGTTTCCAGGCGGGAGTTGATCACGGTGAGCATTTGCCAAGTGTGCCTTCCTCTTGGCACATGTCTCCCTCGTGTCCTGAGTTCGAGTTTCTTCAAAGCCCACGACATCTTTGGTAAAGGCTGTTCTCCTGCTGGAGCACTCGCAGGCCAGTGTTTCCCAGTCGTCAGTGTGTATACTACACTTTTAAAAATTTGCCTTGAGAGAGTCTTTGAACCCCTTTTGTTGACCACCAGCGTTACGCTTTCCATTTTTAAGTTCGGAATAGAGGAGTTGCTTTGGAAGATGATCATCAGGCATCCACACAATATGACCAGTCCAACGAGGTTGATGTTGAAGAATATTGCTTCAATACTGGTGACCACCAGGCGGCACTGTTGCCTCACAATTCCCCTCTCCTGTTGGATTTTCTTACTGATGATTTCTGAATTGGAGGGATCCCGGGGGTCATCCAGTCCAACCCGCTGCAATGCAAGAATCTTTTGCCCAACGTGGGGCTTGAACCCACAACTCTGAGATTAAGATGCTCCAGCAACTGAGCTCATGAACAGCTAACAGTGCGATTTGCTGCTGACTCGCTCCTGACAGGTGTGTGTTTGTGTGCATGCAGAAACTAATGTACTATATGAGGGTAATTTTTAAAATAAGTGTTGACTCGCCTGATTTTGCCTCTGGCCCAGCCCACGACGTGGCCCCTCTGAAGGGAATGTGGCCCTCGGGCTGCGAAAAGCTTGTTTCCAGGGCAAACGCTGGCAAGCTTCAAAGCCGTGTGTGTCTCCCCGACAGCCGAAGCCGGCGAGGATGCGCCCATTTCCCAGAAGCCCGGCCTGGTGGCCATCATCTGCATCTTCGTGATCATCCTGCTCATTGGTGCTGTCGTGGTCCTGGTGAAATGTTACAAGGGGAGGGAGCCGGCCTTCCAGAAGCTGGATGAGGTCCCCATGGTGGGTAGATGCTTGGGATTTTGGGGGGTGGCTGTGTGGGGAGGGAAAGTCCCCCCCACTTCTGGAGCTGTGGTTAAAACTACGCTTCCCTCCTGGGCTGAGAAGGTTGAAAAACCTTTGGCATCTCAACAGAATCTCATTGCAGCTTTAATTCCCCTCTCTGTTTTCTCTCTTTCTTCCCTGCAGGGCAAAGTCACAGAAGGTTCTCCGTTTGCCCATTTCCCTCCCAAGTAGCCTGGCTCCCCTTCCACCCCACTCCCCCCAGGGCCTGCCGAAAGAAGGGCCGCATCCTGCTGTCACTTAGCATGTGCAATAATAAGAATAATAATAAAAGTTTCCAAATTTGTCCCCGTGACTTTCTTGGGTGCCGGTTAATCTGGGTGTGTTCAGAGCACAGAATCATATAGCCATAGAATCGTAGAAGGGACACCCCAGCGGTCATTCAGTCCGACCCCCTACAATGCTGGAATTTCGGCTCAAGCATCCCTGACAGATGGCCATCCGACCTCTGCTTCAAAACCCTCAAGGAAGGAGAGTCCGCCACCTTCCATCCCATGGCCAAACGGCTCCATCTGCCAGAAAGTTCTTCCTGGTGTTGAGTCAGAATCTCTTCCCATATAGCTTGAAGCCACGGGTTCGAGTCCTGCCCTCCGGAAGCAGGAGAAAACAAGCATGTTCCCTCTTCCATGTGACAGCCCTTGAGAGATTTGAAGATGGCTCTCCTATCGTTCCTTATCCCCAGGCTAAACATGCCCAGCTCCTTCAACGGTTCCTCATCAGGCTCGGCTTCCAGACTCTGGATAATCTTGGCTACATTCAATTATATCGTTATGACTGTGTTATAGACATTTGACACCAGATGGCGCTGTAGAGCCATAATCTGTGTTTTCCTGTAACTTTTAAAATGAGTATAAATCTGAACAATATCCTTCTTAAATTGCGATGCCCAGAACTGGACACAGTCAGGGCCAGATTTAGGTTTGATGAGGCCCTCAGCTCCTGAAGGTAATGGGGCCCTTTCTATGTCCAGCTGTCCTTTGTCAACAGCAAATTGTTGCTGTTTTGGGGGGTTGAATATATGCTATAGGGTCATTTATGGACCTAATAGGCATCTCAAGCCATTTGCACATGCAGGATGTAGGCACCCTAAATATAGAAAGGAGCAAAGCAGGGATATTTGAGGGAGCAGGCGAGCAGGCAGGGCCCATGACTTACATCAGAGGAGCCTACACAACATAAAACATGGTTGCTGCATGTCGGTTTTATTTTATTGGTTTTCTATCTTATATTCTGGAAACGTACATCCAGGTTTTTTTTCCTTTAATTTTTTGGGGGCCCCCAAGAGAGTGGGGCCCTAAGCTAGAGCTTGATCCATGTTTTCCTGTGATTTTTTAATGAGTATAAATCCAGCCCCACTCACCCTCCTCTGCACACCTCCGCAGAGTTGGGCTAATGAGTAACGGGGCCTGAGAGTTAATTAGTCACCCTAATTGCTCGGCCTGCAGGTCTCCTTGGCAGAAGGAGCTCAACTGGCAGAATAATAATAATAATAATAATAATAATAATAATCAGTGCTTCTTTCTGGAGGGGACGCAGGGGTACGCTCGCATAGCTCTAAACATTTTGCAAATCTTTGTACTTTTGTGCATTTACTGTATTTATTTCCCCCGATTTGAACCATAAAATGGTGATTTTCTTGAGTCAAAATGAGAGCACCCCTAAACATTTTTTTTAGAAAAAAAGCACTAATAATAATAATAACAATAATTTCATTATTTTTATCCCTCCCATCTGTCTGGGTTTTCCCAGCGTGTGGCTGACAGTGTCTTTCCACCAGCCTCGCAGAGGCAGAAATCTGAGTTTCCTGGCACCTTCTAAACCCCAGGGAACAAAAAATAAATAAACCTGGACAAGATAAATGGCGCCAGGCCAAAGGGTGTATTTTGGGTGTTCCTGCGAAGAGGAGACTGGTTTTGCCCAGCTGGTTTTGGCAGCAGGGAGGCTGCTTTCGAAACCGGAGAGGGTTGCCCATCAACAGAGAATCTGCTCAGAGGGTCAGCAGACAAAAGGAAAGCCTTCTTTCTTTCTTTCTTTCTTTCTTTCTTTCATTCATTTATATACCACCCAATACCCAAAGGTCTCGGGGTAATTCACATAAAATACCGAATAAAGAAAATCAAATCAAAAATAACACAAACTGCGGAACTCCCGGCTGCAGGAGGCAGGGATGGCTTTGGGCAAATTCAGGGAGGGCTATTGATGGCCGCTAGCTGCAATTATTAGCATTATTATTGCTTATTAAATCAGTGCATCACCCTTCGCTTGAGGGTCACAGGGTGACTTACAGTACTAAAACAACCGGTGGAGCCACTCCATCGCCTAGGAGTGTTGTAAATAAAAATATGCCCTTTTCCCTTATGGGGTATCCAAGAGCCCATATAGAGTCCTTACATAGGTTCCCTATTGGTAGGAGAAAATAACAGAGGCCAACCAGAGAATATTGAGAAGCAAAGCAGCTAGTAAGCTTGATCTTTATTGATCTGTTGCAACAGGGTGCTCCCCTCACACGCAGGAGAGGAAGAGGACCCAGAACAATGGCGTGCAAGGCCTTATAAAGACTTTTGAAATTCCCATTCTCTAGATCAGGACCACCCCCAGAAACATTATGCATACATCACAGAAGGGGTGTAATCTAAGACCACCCTTCAGATACATCCCACCTACATCACAGAAATTTAAATGTTGTTTTTCTCTTGTCCTTGTTTATCTCCTGTCTAGCAGGTTACTTGATTGGATTTCCTGGGGAGCCTGGCCATTCTTTTGTAGTGGTAAAATACTTATTTCCTGGGCCAGGTCACAGGCTCACACCTTATTCAAACAGACATATCCTTGAGACAGGATTTGTGAGGAAAGAGACAATGGGGTAACCTTGCAGAGAAAGGATTTGGTCAGTTTAGGAATCAAAATGGTTCCAGGTTGGCTTTCCTGTGCTGATCTATGTATGTGCAGTTATGAACATTACTATATATCTAAGACCATAAAATTCCTATCACAGGAGCATGCGCAGAGTGCCGCGGCGGAAAACCTGGCCTCTGAGAATTCAGAAGAAATAAGAAATAACATGTGAAATCCCTGGTGGGGTGTTAAACCCAGGGAAGCCTGCCCCCTCTGCCCGCCAAGACTTGGCAAATTTGTAACCGGAGTCACAAGGCTCCGGGTTAATTTCCCAACGCGCCCAATTAATCATTTATTTCTTTTATTTTTAAAAAATGTGTCTTGGAACGCAATTGGCAGGGAGGAGGGTGAGGCCAGAGACCTCGGGCAATGGGCTCCCTTTTTGCTGGGAAAGGCTTAGGGGGCCCAAGAGCAGTGGCTGGATGGCTCAGTGGGTAGAGCACGAGGCTCTTGATCTCTGGGTTGTGGGTCACAGCCCAAAGTGGGGCAGAAAGAGGGGGTTGGACTAGATGCCCCTGGGAGGTCCCACCATCTCTACAATCCTATCACAGTGTGATGTTGACGATGAGGATGGCAGTCGCACAAACCCCGGAGTCCTCCCCATTTCGGTTCTTCCAGTTGAACCAGTCATGTCCTTCCGCCGCTTCTCCTGCCAGGCTGGGACGCTTGCCAGGACTCCCTGGGGAGGAGTGGGGGGAGGCCAGGGGGTGGGGAAGGGTGCTCCAAGGTGCCTGCATGCCATGGCTGCTCCTCCCCGTTTCAGAAAAAGGGACCCAGCCTCTGCTTGGATTATTTTGCTTCCTTTTCAATCCTCTCCACCGAGCGAAGGAGGGAGAGCCTTTGTGTTGAAGTTTCCCGCAAGGTGAGGGGTCCGAGTTCGAGAAGCAAAAGGAGCGAGAGAGGCCTGCAAACTGTAAGTCCAAGAAATGCCTGAATCTGTTAAGAGAGAGGGGGTGTTTTCGGCTCTGGGCACCAGATATTGAAAGCACACAAAAGGTGGCAAACAAGCTCTGTAACCAGCCTAAAAAGTTCAGGGTGGGGACACCCAGCAAGCAGTTTGGGGGCATCTTATCCCTCTGTACATATTAATGCCTTAATTTGTATTCATTGAAGGCTGTGCTGGTGATAATGATAATTAAAGGTTCATTTGTCATCTGTTTTTTTAAAAAAGGTGGCAAACATGATATACCATCAGTCCTGGAAGTGCTCCAAGCTAAACCTCTAGCACAGTTATTATATGGGGCTCAGATTTTGACAGGCTCACCTTGGAGCTACGGAAGCTGCCAATCAAATTTAGATGGGCAGGGTATAAATAAAATTATTATTATTATTATTATTATTATTATTATTATTATTATTAAAGTTCTTAAGGCAAATTTTCTCTGCCCGCCCTGGGTCCCAAATGCATCATTGTGCCTAGAGGTTAATCTTCCCTGGTAGAATTACAGATCCGGCGTGGGACATTTAACTCTTGGCTTTGCCTAAACTCAAATCCCCCCAGTCTAATATCCCTAGTGCTGCAAGGTCACAAGAGCGCCTGGTCTAAAATTGCCCATCAAAAACTTCACTCTTGTGGTTTATCAGCATGACATCTGCTCACTTTGGGTTTTAGTAAAGCAAACAGTCTAATTTGCCAGCGCCTAAATGATATCGAGCGTCAGAACAACTTGGCCACAATAAGGAAATTTTCATTCTAGACAAATAGTTGATACAGGCATTTTGATTGAAAACAAAGTTCGGTGGTCAGTGCTTTTAACCCAGCTCCGATTGAAAGCTTAAGTTGTGAGCTTTCTGGATCGACCCTGAAGATAGATTTTTCTCATTTTCTTTCCCCCTCTTTGCAGGGACAGGAACAGGTGGCGGCCCGTTCCAAGGTTTGGCCACCATGCGTCGAAGCCGGACGACGGTGTCCTTTCTGAGTATGGAGGTAAGGAAAAATAATGCGCGGGGATCCCTGTTTCGGGAAGCTTTTAATGTTTAATAGGTGATTGTATTTTAGTGTTTTGTTGGAAGCCGCCCAGAGTGGCTGGGGAAACCCACCCAGACCCAATTGCATGCATGTATGTATGTATGTATAAATAAATAAATTATTATTATTATTAATATTATTATTGATTATTATTAGGTGTCTGTGGGTGCAGGTTGGTGAGTGCCCAGCCAGGAGGGCGACGGACAATATTTGGGTTGAGGTTGCGGTTAATATCAGGTTACCAGATTTTTTTCCAATGATTCCGGGGACACTTTTCAACTTCCTGCTAAACAGATGGATTTTGTCAGGGGACTGATTTGTAAATCCGGGGACCGTCCCCGGGAAATGAGGACGTCTGGTAACCTTAGGTTAATAAGTTCTGGACCCCTTCCAGTCTTGTTCAAATCCCAAAGCGCCTTCAGTGCTCTGCCCTCTTCTTTGCAAGAGGGTCTTGTAAATAAAATCTGCCCTTCTTCCCTTATGGGGTACCCAAGAGCCCGTCTAGAGTCCTTACATAGGTTCCCTATTGGTAGGAGAAGAGAACAGAGGCCAAGCAGAGAATATTGAGAAGCAAAGCAGCTCGTAAGCCTGATCTTTATTATCTGTTGCAACAGGGTCCCCAGCTCACCCCACACAAGGAGGGAGGAGGAACCCAGAACAAGGGGGTGCAAGCTCTTATATAGACTCCTGAAATTGCCCCCCTTGTAGCCAAGGGATGCCCAAACTTTGTCCAAAGAGGGCCAGATTTGACAAAGCGAACATGCGTCAGGGCCGAGCAAAGCTTTTTTTAGGACTGAAGTTGTTGAGCTTTTTTTACAATTGTACCCCAAAGTTGTTGAGCTTTCTTTAGGATTTAACCCCAGTGCTGTTGTGCTGTTCAGCTTTTTTAGGACTGAAGTTGTTGGTTTTTTGTTTTTTTTACAATGCTGAGCTTTTGGGGGGATTTTACCCCAGGACATATACTGCCACAGGGGCTGCATTTAATCGACCGGAGGGCCGGATTAGGCCCCCGAAATGGACTTTGGAGGTGCCTGGTATAGACTTTTTTAATTGCCACCCTGCAATCTACAGAAGGCTCATCTACAACAGAATCCTGCCTGCCAGGTTACCTGTTGATGGGTTTACCTGGTTGTTAATAGATTTACCTGGAGAGCCTGGCCCTCCTTTTGTGAGGATAAATCTGAATTTCTGAGTCCAGGTCTCAGGCTGCCCTCTTCACCCCCAAAGGTGCCCTTCAGGCAGGATTGGGGAGCAGGGAGACAAGGGGGAAGCTTTTCCCCTTTCCATCCAAACTGCAGAGGAAGACTTGAGGTCCCTGAAAGAGTCAAAAGGGCTTCAGGACTGTCTTCCGGGACTGTTTCAGGCATGTGGTTTATACAATTATGTATGTGTCTGCCTGGTACGTTTATGAACATTTATTTTACACCTTAGCTCTTATAATTCTCATAACATTAGTTATGCTTCTTAATTAGTCCTTGAGCATCACCTGAGTCGCAGCATCACTTTGGACTGGCGCTTGCTGGTCATTTTCTGACAGGAAATTTTCCTCCTTTTAATCAAATAACTCTAGTACTTTATTAAACCGGCTGTTCTGTGTCTCTGGGTACGTTTCTGTGTGGGATTTCACTTCGTATCACGACGCTGCCACCAATTAATATGGGCACAACGGCCCTTTTCCCCCTGGCGCCATTGGGCTGTTCTCTCGCTTAAAAATGGAGCGCCCACCTCACAGAACACCACTTCTGTTCAACTTTATCTTCTTCTTTCTCTGCTTCAACTTTAGCCAGTTCCAATCTTAGTCTCCTCATCTCTCATTCACTGGAGGATTTTCCTCAGATGCAGCAGCTCTGCACTGGGTCATCCTGAGTCTCTGGCTTGGCGCTTGCTGGTCATTTTCTGACAGGAATTTTTCCTCCTTTTAATCAAATAACTCTAGTACTTTATTAAAGTGGTTGTTCTGTGTTTCTGAGTACGTTTCTGTGTGGGATTTCACTTCGTATCACGGCGCTGCCACCGATTAATATGGGCACAACGGCCTCTCACTTCCAAACAGAGCGCCCACTTCCACCAATTCCCTCAAACTCCCTCAGATTGTTTTGTAAGGGACTTGCGTGAGGTAAAACTGAACAACTGGGAGTCTCAGGCAGGATTTGTTCAAATGAACAAGAACGGTTTTCTTGAACAAGGAAGTCTATGATCCGGGTGGATGAAACTTTGGAGACCTCAGCTTACAATATTATTTCCCTTCAAGGTTTTCTCCGTTGTTTTGCACTTAATCCTTTGGCTCTGAAGAAGGTGGTCCTTTCTGTCAGTTACTCCTGAGGGACTTCCAAGTAGCAGACCCAAGAGATGGCCGCTTTGGGAGGCTTCTCTTTCCGGAAGAATCTCTCCCCTCCGGACTGGAAGGAGACCCAAGGAGACGTCTCTTTCCACCTTCTAATTCTTCCTTTCTCCGTCTCAGCCTCCCAGTTAATTCCTGGCCTAATTACTCTTCTGGGTGTTAGGAGAATTGTAAGGTCTGAGGTATAAAATGCAGTGGTACCTCGGGTTAAGAACTTAATTCGTTCCGGAGGTCCCTTCTTCACCTGAAACCGTTCTTAACCTGAGGTACCACTTTGGCTAATGGAGTCTCCCGCTGCCACTGGCGCACAATTTCTGTTGTCATCCTGAGGTAAATTCTTAACCTGAAGTCCTATTTCTGGGTTAGCAGAGTCTGTAACCCAAAGTGTTTGTAACCCGAGGTACCACTGTAAATGTGCCAGGCAAACACATACATAAATATATAAGCCGCATGCCTGAAACAGTACAGGAAAAAAGTCCAGAAACCATTTTGCCTCTCCCAAATTGACCTCAAATGTTTCTTATTCGTATCTTAAATGTGCCCTGAAGGCAGGATTTGTCAGCAAAGAGACAATGGAGAGGTTTTTTTCCTTCCCTCCCTTCTTGCAGAGAAACATTTGGTCAGTTGGGGAGAGTCAAAACGGATTCAGGACTGTCTTCCTGTACTGTTTCAGACATGGTGCTTATATAGTTATGTATGTGTTTGCCTTGTACATTTATGAACGCCAAATTTATATATCAGAGACCTTAAATTCTTATAACAAGGGGAAGGAATTACGGCTCTGCTTTTAGTCCTGCTGGAAGAATTCCCGGCAGGATAGGCGGCTCAGTTGAATTTAGCAGCTGTGGCAGCCAGAGGGGAAGGGGCTCCAGGCTTCAAAGACCTTTGCGCGCATCTTTCCACCAGGCAAGAGCGGCCCCAATCCCAGGAACGGCTTTGACTGGCCGGCTGAACCAGGAGAGGGGAGCCGAGGGGGCTCAGACCTTGCATGTGAAGAGCTCACTTCTTGGGGGGAACCCAGAGATGGACCCCGGTGTCCGGGGTGGAGACGCTCCTTTAGGTCTACTGGGCCATTTAGGGCTTTCAGGGTCAGCACCAACACTTTGTTTGTTTTTTTTTAAATGATATTTATTCCAAGTTTAAAATTACAAAAAAAAGAAGAAAAAACAATACAAAATACAAAGAAAAATTTAACCATAACAAAGCGAAAATATAACAAGAAAAAATTAAACAATAAAATAGAATAAAAAAAGACGAAACAAAAGATATAAAAATGCATTGAGTTAAAATAGAACAAAAACAGATTAAACCTTTACATAACCTTTTTCCCTTTACTTATTTCCATGACCTCCTCTCACCTCCCAATTTTGTATTCTAGTTCAGATCATATTTCCAGCAAATCCTTCTAACCTTATTTTCATTTACGTATTTTAATTTAGTACAATGTAGTTAATCATCCTCTGTTTCATCAATTTCATCAACTCATTTTTGCTTAATCCTTTATAGCATATCTACCAAAACGACCTAATTTTCTTTTTCCAACATCTTTCTAACAGTCTTTTATATTACAATATTTTTGAAGATATATTTTAAATTTTTTCCAATCTTCTTCCATCGACCCTTCTCCCTGGTCTCGAATTCTGCCAGTCATCTCAGCCAGTTCCATGAAGTCCATCACTTTCATCTGCCATTCTTCTCGGGTGGGTAATTCTTGTGTCTTCCAGTACTTTCCGATGAGTATTCTTGCTGCTGTTGTAACACTTTGAATTGTGTAACACTTTGAATTGTGCTCGGAAACGTCCTGGGAGCCAATGTAGGTCTTTCAGGACCGGTGTTACCGGTATATGGTCTTGGCGGCCGCTCCCAGTCCCCAGTCTGGCTGCCACATTCTGGATTAGTTGCAGTTTCTTCCAAGGCAGCCCCATGGAGAGCGCATGGCAGTAGCCCAGGCATGCTCAAAGTCCGTTTTGGGGGCCTGATCCGGCCTGCCGGTCGGTTTGATCCGGCCCCTGTGGCAGTTTATTTCCTGGGGTAAAATCCTAAAAAAAACTTAACAGCGTCAATCCTAAAAGAAGCTCAACAACTTCAACCCTAAAAAGCTCAACAACTTTTGGGTAAAGATCCTTTAAAAACGTCAACAACCCACGGGCCTTCACTTTATCAAATCTGGCCACTGCAGTAGTCCAAGCAGGAGATAGCCAGAGGGGAGTGTCCAGCGGTCAAGAAGGCAATTTCTGCCTGTGCCGTGGGGGGAAGCGAGGGGCAGGTGGGGCTCGTCCCCCCGGGAAAGGAGCCCATCTGGGAGAAGGGAAACTCTGACCCTAAACCTAAATTTCTGGGAGAAGAAAAGGCTCCGCAAATCCTGAGCGGAGTCTTCCTCCTCCCGCCCTCAGTCAGGGCAGGCAGGCCCTGGCTTGCCCTCTGGGTGCTGGGCGATGGGTGCCCCTTCTCTCCGGGTTCCTTGGCAACGGGTCACGCTTCTTGGCCTCTTTGTCAGTTAGCGGCGGAGGACCGGTTAAGAAAACAAGCCGGAATTCCCCCTCGTTCTGGGCTCTTCTTGGCCTCTTAGCGTGCCAGCTGCAGTGCCCACCAGGGCTGGCAGGTCCTTCGCTTGCAGATTCTGCTCATGCGATGCCAAGCAGGCGATGATGCCCATCTCCGGGTCCAAATGTGCTTTTTTTGAATACACAATTCAAAGGGTTGGGGCTGATCTTTAAAGCCCTAAACAGCCTCGGTCCAGTTGACCTGAAGGAGCATCTCCAGCCCGAACACCTGGGTCCCTCTCCCAAGGGCCTTCTCAGTGCAAGAAGTGAGGTTACAGGGAACCAGGCAGAGGGCCTTCTTGGTGTGGTGCCCGCCCTGTGGAACACCCTCCCATCAGATGTTAAGGAAATAAACAACTATCTGACTTTTAGAAGACATCTGAAGGCAGCCCTGTTTAGGGAAGTTTTTGGAGTTAATGGAGGTTTTCTTCTGCTTTTCAATATTCTGTTGGGGGCCGCCCAGAATGTCTAGGGAAACCCAGCCAGATAAGTGGGGTATAAAAAATAAATTATTATTATTATTATTATTATTATTATTATTATTATTAGGCAGGCTTTGCAAAGCTCTTTTTTTTTTTTAAGACACCCTGATTGATTCTTGTTCTCTCTGCTGGTTTAAAATGTTCTCCTTTATGTTTGGGATTTGCTTTAATTTTACTTTATACAGTATAACTGTTTTTTTCTAGCCGTGGTGCTTCACTGGCCTAGAGACGGTACAGGCCTTAAGCAATATATTGTAATAATTATAATAACAGTCTGACCGTGGGGCGCACTCCCTCAAGGGTGTGGATGCTCTCCTTCACTGGACGTTTTCTAGCAGAGGTCAGATGGCCACCTGTTGGGGACTCTTCTGCATTGTGGGGGGGGGGGGTTGGACTAGATGGTACCTGGGGTTCCCTTCCAGCCCAATGGTTCTGCAAAACAGCCAAGCTGCTTGGGAAAGCAAGCTTGAAAAGTGGGGAATAAGCACCTAAAATAAAGACGCAGCGGTTAAACAAAATGTCTCCCGTTCCCCAGGCTGACGCTTGGCCCAAATCTCTTAACGTGTGTCTGGATTTTGGGGAGGGGGATTCGAACCCACAACCCGCTTCCTCCAGCTTCCTTCCACCCATCTTGGAGGCCAGGTCTGGCAGGTGCTCTCAGGCGGAAATGATTGGCAGCCGAGCCGTGAGAGAGAGAGTGGCCGTGCCTGCCCGTAAGTGGCAATTAACCCTCCTGCGGCGCTAATTGGCACCCCAGGGCAACCGTCAGAGAGAGAGAGAGAAAGAGAAAAAGCAGCTTGTTGGCAAGGAATCAGAAAAGCAGGTGCTCCCTCTGTGCGTGTTTGTTCCTTAGCTGAGCCTTTTCCCAGGTGCAGAGGGGGAGTTTGGCTGATAAACTCCCACAAGAAGAGGTCAGCTTCCGGTTTAAATGAGCACTAAGAACCACAAGGACTAGGAGCTTGTTTTCTTTTGAAGGGGAAGTCCAGAGCTTTGCATGTAGAAGCTCCCAGGGTTCGATCCCCAGTATCTCCAGTCCCCAAACCCTGGATTGCTGCTGTCACACTGAGCTAGAGGAGCAAAATCATAGTTGGAAAGGGACCCTTTGGGTCATCTAGTCCAACCCTCTGCAGCACTGCTCCCTATGGGGACTGAACCTGCAACCTTGGCGTTATCAGCATTCTCTAACCAACTGAGCTGTCCAGACTGACTGTTGGGGCCCTTCCTCCCTTCCTGTTTTATTTGGCATCATGAGGACTGACACCTTGCTTCGCCTTCAGAGGAAGAACGAGATCTTACTGCTTTTGTTCCCCCTTCCTTTCCTTTTTCTAAAATGGCTCGCGTTGCTTTTTCTTTGGAGTGATGTCATATGAAGCAATAATAAATATGGAGGCGAGGGGATGAATTTTTTAAGCCTTTGCTGGAGGCTAATGCTTGCAGTTAATGGATGCTGTCCATAGATGGAGCTAGGAGATGGATCGAACTCGGCGCCTCTTCAATCAACCCACCCGCCCTCTCCCTCCCTCCCTCCCGCCCTCCCTAAGAGTCATCCTCGAAAAGTCTTTTCAGGGTGACGGTGATCCAGTAGTCATAAGGACATCCAAAGACCACCACCACCTTCTTCTTCTTCTTCTTCTTCTTCTTCTTCTTCTTCTTCTTCTTCTTCTTCTTCTTTCCCTCGTGATTGTCTTTCATAAACACGGTTTTAACAGTGAGTCCGTGACTGTGGAGGCCAATTCTGGATCCCCATGTCCTTCCACAGTGGGGACATTGGTTTCCGGGCGGGAGTTGATCACGGTGAGGGTTTGCCAAGTGTGCCTTCCTCTTGGCACATTTCTCCCTTGCGTCCTGAGTTCAAGTTTCTTCAAAGCCCACAACACCTTTGGGAAAGGCTGTTCTCTAACTGGAGCGCTCACAGGCCAGTGTTTCCCAATTGTCGGTGTTTATACTATTTTTTTTTTTTAGATTTGCCTTGAGAGAGTCTTTAAACCTCTTTTGTTGACCACCAGCATTACGCTTTCCATTTTAAAGTTTGGAATAGAGGAGTTGCTTTGGAAGACGATCATCAGGCCAGTCCAATGAAGCTGATGTTGAAGAATCATTGCTTTGACACTGGTGATCTTTGCTTCTTCCAGTAAACTGGCATTAGTTCGCCTGTCTTCCCAAGTGATGTGTACAATTTTTCGCTCCCCTCCAGCCTGTCAGGTCCTTTACATATATTGCCACTCCCTTCCTGTTTTCTTGTTTGATATGTGCCTTTTGAATAGTTTATACTCCTCCATTTCTACATTTCAGTCATGAGTCTCATCCCACTAGGTTTCAGTTACCCCTGTTAAGTCGTATTTGTCATACTGTCTTAAGAGCTCCAATTCTTCTCGCTTGTTCCCCATACTCTGTGCATTAGTATAGAGACAACTGAAACCACAGAATCACAGAACTGTAGAGTTGGAAGGGACCTTGAGGGCCATCTAGTCCAACCCCCTGAAATGCAGGAATCCTGCCCCACAGCTGTTCCTGGGTGAGGTCAAGTATAATCTGGGGCAGGAAGAACCAGATGTGCAAATATAGGATGGGGGACACAAATGTTATTCTAGGCAGCCACATGCACTGATCCAGAAGTTTCCTACCCCTTAGCAGGTTTCTGCAGCACTGCTGCAGCTTCCAACGATCGTATTTAATCCAGCCCTTTGCTGAGGACTAGAATCTTACTTTTTTAATTTACCGTAGTCCCTTATGCCTTTTATTCAGAGCTTTAGTGTGTCATTCCAATTCAGCTTCCTGTTTCCGATAGCAGGGCACACAAGCAACAGCGTTCCCTTGTGGTTCGTCCCTTCATAGCTGGTGTTCACAGGTAGACTGCCTCTGAACCTGGGGGTTCTCTTTATTTTAGGAAGATGGGCAATGTGGCAGCCGGATGAGGAAAGGGCGCCTCCCCAAATGGTCTGAGCACACTGCTGACCCCCCCCTCTTTTCTCTCCTCCCCAGAGATCCCGAGAGCAGCTGGACTTGGGGCCCGGCGTCGGAGCTCTCCCAGGGAACGCCGTCAAGCGCCGTTTCTCAGGGACGCTGTTGCTGCCGCCCCTCATCTCCCGGCATGTGGCAGGCACTGACCTCAGCCGTGCCCCGGAGACAGAACATGGCAGGGTTGTTTTCACCATCGAGGAGACACCCCCAGCCAGCACCGAAGGCACCAGCGTTATGAGGTAAGAGGTAGAGTTTTTCCCTGATGGTGTCGAGAAAGAAAGACCCAGGGCATGTCGTGGGCTGTCAAATCTGCACGGTTTTTGGTGGCTTCTGAGCCTGCACAGAGTGCCCTCCTCTGAGAGGTTAGGAGCTAAGAACTGCCTCTCGCCTCTCTCTTTTTGGATAGAGTCTCCATTCCATGCCGAGATCGAACTCGTACAGCCAGCATCTTCTGGGGTGGAGGGGGGTGGCAGGTAGAGTCCCTCGGGGGCCAGATAGCAAGCCGGGGGGGGCACATCTGGCCTCTCCCCCAGCCTGGGGCTCACAGGCCCTGCAGCTCTGTTTACCTCTTAGATAGGAGAGGAAAGAAAAGATGAGGAAGATTGCCAATTTCCTTTCCCTGCTCAGGCTCCTGTGCATTTTTCACAGCTCTGTAGCAGGCATAAATCTAGGGACCCCCCACCCCTGTTTGCCTTGGCGATAAAAGTGATTTGGATGGCAACATTTCTGCCTGCTAGTCCCCCTTCCCCGCATGATCCACCAGAGGCAGGAGGAAGAATTGGAGCAGTCAAACCACTTTATTGCTCGTCTCGGTAATAATTAAGCTGTTGCAGAAATTGACTGGCTGATTGATTGAATTTCCTTTGCTTTTCCACTGCAAGGCACAAAACCGGCTTCTGTGGGAAGGAGGAGGGGTGGGCAATCGTTTCGGGCGGATTAAATTTCAATTCTGGTTTAAAGACGTGCTTGCGTAAAAAGTTTCCTGCCTGGTTGCAAGTTCAATTTCTGGCAGCATCTCCGGGGAGGGCTTGGACAGACACCCCACCACCTGAAACGCTGGAGAGCGGCTGCTTCCCTTCAGTGTAGCCAGTGCTGAGCTAAGTCTGACTCTGTGTGAAACAGCTCCCTATTAAAATCAGAACACTGAGGACTAGAATCTTGCTTTATTGTTAGGGGAAGGAACATAGCCAAGTTCCTGTATGGTTCAATCCTAGATGGCATCTCTATGTGGGGCCGGGAAAAATGACTCCTCTCTCACACACCCTGGAGAGCTGCTGCCAGCCCGTGCAGGCATCATTGGGCTTGAGGGGCCAAAGGCCTGGCTTAGCATCAAGGGAGTTTCTGTTGGTGTTTTTACAGTGTCTCCCCCACCTCCCCTTTATGCACCATCCGTCAAAGGGAAGGAGCCGCTGGAGGGTGTTTTGATTGCTGCTTTTTCATTTCTGCTGGTTGCAAAAAGAGTTTAGGGGTGTTTGTGTGCATTTTAACATTTATTTCTCCCCCAGTTTGAATGGGGACAGCTCCCAAAGGAATAAACCAACTGCGTCCTCATTTGCCTGGTATTTCTTGGTGGCGGTTTAAATGAGAACGGGCTGGTGGTGCAGCTAAGAGTGACTCAGCTGGCAGCAGCAGGGGCTCCCCCAAGAAGGGAAATGGGTGAGTGGCAAGGCTGGCACTCTTGCCGCCCCTTGCCCAGGACAGGCAGAGGGGGCACCATGGAATTGTAGAGTTGGAAGTCGTCCAAATCCCTGAGTCCCCCAGGTCTGAATCTGACACTCTAACCACTACACAACACAGTCTCACTAGCCACTCTATGACACCCCGCTAACACCCATCACAACCTGCTCCCTGCAGTGGAAGGAGAGGCACCCCAGAAGTAGCTGGCGCTGTTCCTTGCACCCGCCCAACCACTTTGACAACCCACACGCGAAAAGCACACAGGACTCCTGGGTTCTGTTTAATGCCAGGTAATCCACTTAGGGGGTTCGGAGCACGGGGGCTGCCCTAAGGTTGCTTCTGAGGGGCCAGGGGGCCGGGTTTGACTTCGGATTCCTCAGGGCTGCGTCATGTTTTTCCTGCATTGGGGGGGGGTTGGTCTAGATGTCCTTCAGGATCCCTTCCAGCTCTGCGATTCTATTATTCTATGTTCCTGAATAAAAGAAGAGCCTGCTGGGAAACAAGCATGTGCAGAGCGCGCCCCTTCTCGTCGCCTCCGGCCTGAGCCCTCCGTCTCCTTTCCCGGACAGAGTGGCGCCTCTGGTCTGACCACTGGGTGAGCCGCTTTTTGGGGGGGCGGGAGGGGGGGCGGGGAGGAGAGGGCTGTCAGCAGCGCGGCTCCCTCCCTGCCTGCCTGCCTGCCTGCCTCCCTCGCCCGGCTAATGAGCTCCACATAAATCTCGCCCGGAGCGCGCTGTCAGCGCCGGCTCTATATAACGGAGAGCGCGGGCCGGCGAGGCGGAGGCGGCGTCTGGAGCGCGCGGGGAGAAGCCGGGCTGCCCGGAGAAAGTTTGCCGCCTCGAGCTCTTTCCGTCTCCCGCCTCTGCGCCGCTTGGGCTTCAGCACCGCGCCATGGCGGACAGCAGCACCTCCCGGCGCGCCCTGGAGCTGAGCCGCCAAGGCGCCGGGCTCGCCAAGCCGCCCAAGCACCTGTGGCGCCAGCCGCGCACGCACATCCGCATCAAGCAGCGCTTCCACTCCGACACCGAGCGGGACCGCCAGGCCCGCGCCTCCCTCCGGCCGGCCCTCCAGAACCCCAGGATGTCCTGGCCCTCCTCGCTCCACCGCCGGTAAGAGCCTCCCCTCCCGGGCGCGCCTTCACGGTGGAACCCTTCCTTAGCTCGGCGCACGAGCCCCGCGCGTCTGACTTCGGAGAGATCCGTCTCTTCCGAGGAAACCGAATTGTAGAGTTGGAAGGGACCCACAGAGGCATCTAGTCCACCCCCTGCAGTGGAGGCGCGCCTTGCAGCTGGACTGCTGAGCAACCACACCTGGGAGAAGGGGAGCTTAGCGTGTTTGGGGTGGGAGATGGGTGTTAATTTGCCCACGAGGCCCCTGCGCTGGAGGAAGGCGCAGAAGTCGCGTGCGTGCGATCCGTTTTCTTTCCCGCCCTCCGGAGACCTCCGTATCACCTGAGGCTCCAAAGAGGCGCCCTCGGGGTGGATCGCGGAGAGGGGGCGTTGGGGGTCTGGAGAGGCGAGAGAGGACTTCTCATTTGCGGGAAGTACCTTGTGGAGGGGCAGGGCGCAGCAACGGGCAAGCAGAGCGCATCCTGAATTTGGAGAGGTTTCGGCGAAGGAGCTTCCTGTGCGCCCTGAGGCTCTCTGGATGACGGCTCTTCGGGGTGGCTGGGCGACCTGCGAGGGGCGGGGGAGAGAAACGTGGCTGCTTATTTTGTAGGGGGGGTTCCGTCTCCTTCACCCAAGGCGAGGCGTGGGGCCCCTCTAAGAACCTGTGTGCGCTCTGGCGCTCCACGGACGCATCGCCTCTCCTCTCTGAAGCTGCCCTTTGCGCTGAGTAGGGAATGGGGGGGGGGTGCCTACATTTGGTGTGTTTCTTTGGGGGGGGGGCGGGATCTCGCACTATAGGAGAAGCTTCGGAGCTGCGCGCATCCCGCATTGGAGAGGGTCTCTGCGCGCGCGCCCTGGATTTAGGATTGGGGAGAGCACAAAAACAGGAAGCAATTAAGAGTTGAGGGCAGCGTCACGTTCCTTCTCGGCTAAAACGCGCTGCGTGTTGGGGGTTTTTTTGCGGGTGGGGGTTCTTTGGTTGGCGGCCCTCTGCGCTGGTCCAGTGAGGGGAGGTAGGGGCTGGCATGGAGATTTTAGGGCTCCGAAGCCACCCTAATTTTGGAGAGACCGGGGCGTGGTCAGCAGAGCTTCTACCGGGTGTCTGAGAAGGGTCTTCGTGGTGGGTGCGGTCCGGGCGTGGACCAGGGGGGCGCCTGGCCAGGATGCGGGGTGGTCTCTGTCGCAAACCCCTCTCTATGGATATCTGACCCAAATGGGCATTTTCGGCCCGTAAAGGAAGTTCGCTGGTCCTCGTTTCATCCTCCCCCCTCTAGGCAGGCGGGGGGGGGGGAGATCTCCATGGCAGAGCATCTTAAGAGCCACGGAGCTGTTGTCCTTGCCCTCAAAACGATGCAATCTTCTAGTCCTCCTGATTCTGGTTTCAGCAGCAAGCCGCTTCATTCCCAGCCAGACCATTGGTCCGGGTGGTAGTTCTCATTCCTATCTGGAGATTCAGCCTGGAAATCTTTCGGGTGGTGCAAAACAGGCGTTTCATTGCTGAGCTATGGCGCTTCTCTAATGATATAGCAAGATCCTAGTCCTCATGGTGCAGTATAGTTCCACCCTCCATGGGACAGCCACTGCCTCTCAGCCTAACCTACCTTGCAGGGGGTGGTGGTTGTGGGGATTAAATGAGGAGTGGGAGATGTCTAGATGTATTGCTGGATAAGTGTTTCATGGTTTTTGTATTTGTATAAAAACCAATAAAAAGGATTTTTTTAAAAAAAAATGAGGCATGGGAGGAGAACCATGTACTGTACGCTGCCCCGAGCTCATTGGAGGAAAAGGTGGGGTAGAAACACAAGAATACAAGACAAATTCATGGTGCTGCACCTCTTTGCCCCTGACCAGCGACTGCATTGGGGTGACTTAGAGTTAGGAGCATCGGAAGGTCAGACCATCTGTTCATCTAGCTTCGTGTTGTCTACTCTGACCGGCAGCCGCTCTTTTCAGACAGGGAGTCTTTTCCTGGTCCTGCCTGGAGACACCAAGGATTGAACCCTGGGACCTTTTGCATGCAAATGAAGTGCTCTGCCCACTGAGCCTGCTTCTGCCAGCACCTCCCTGTGACTTTGCCGCCTCCGTGCCCCGAAGGGAGGGCCTGGGAAGTCCGAGATGAGCTGCCCTCCTTTTATTCTCTTTCCGCTCATTTCCTCCAGGTCCTCCAGGTGCAATTTGCCAGCCTGGATGTTCCAGTCCGACCGGGAGAGAGAAAGTAAAAGAGAATAATGAGGTTGGTTTCTGCAGCGGCTTTTGTGCGGAAGAGAACAAAGCCAGCCTCTCTCCCTCGTCTTCTTTTGCCAGATGGAATTGTCTGTGCAGGGACGGGGAAGTAGGAGAAGCAGGAGATGGTTCAGAAATGCCTGCATTTATATGACTCAGAATAAGGCAGCTTCTCATACCTCCCTTTCAACCAGAACCTTCATTCAGGAGCCTTAGAAAAAAGAAGCCTCCAGAGGCAGGGGCAGTCTACCTGCTTTGTGCTCAGAGTTAAGGGAACATTGCAGCCGCCTGGTCTGCTAAGGCAGCAAGTCGCTGTCCTCTTAAAGTGGGGCAGAAAACGTGTCCCTTTTTTGGGGGGGTGATGGGTGCAGACTTCTGGGTTTCACGAGCTGCTTTGTCAGGGCGAAGGCCTCATGCAGAGGCATGGACACCCTACGAGGTTCTGTCAGGAACTGGTCTGTTTGCCGCTCAATCTGCCCCGCCGCTATTTTTTCACCCCCGCATTGCCACGTTCCTCCTCCTGTTCACCGCCATCTGTGCCACCGGCGACATTTGCCTGCCAAGAACCCGGTCCTCAAGGTGCTTCTGTTGAACCCTGACTTGCAGCTGCTCTTAGCTGGGTCCCGAGTGCTTCCTCACTGCGTACCCAGAAGAAGGCCAAGTCCCCTCACCCCACCCAACGTCTCCTTTCCCCCCCTCACATTTTTTTATTAATTTTCACAAAATTATAAACGAACAAAACACATAAACAAACAAATATAAATCATAACCTTATTAAAATTACACTTATTAACATTGTTAAGTGACTTCCTCGCTTCCCCTTGGTTGAATTTCCATGCATATCCTTATAACGGCTTTCCAAATCCCAACGTCTCCTTTTGGCGCCGGCGACGCCACAGATGGCAGCACATTCTGTGTTTTATTTCTGGGAATAAAACCTTCAGCCCTGGATTGAGAGGCCCAGCGTGTGGCGTTTCTTTTCCAAGTGTCATTTTGGAAAGAGTTTGCCCTGTGGCACTCAGGAAAGGGCAGAGACTAGCATGCTGGTTAAATTCTTTCTTTCATCCGAAACCTCTCTTTTGGCCTCTGTCTTTTTTTCCTGTGTGGATTAAAGCTGAGCTCAGTGGAGCCTCCCCTGGGCAGGGCTGTTAACCACTGAGGATCAGATGTCAGGGACACACAGACACACACAAAGGGAATCAGATGGCCCTGATCCAGCACGCCTCTGCTCGTGTCTTCTGGGTAAACTGGGTTTAACCACTGGGCACTCCCACCAACAGCACTCTCTTGCCAAGAGGGTGCCCGTTGTGCCTCTGTGCAACCCAGCGACCTCTTTCTGCTGAGAGCGGCTGTGGAGCAAGCCACCCGCTAGAGAGGATGCTGTCTGTGCCGGCACCATCAGAGCAGGTGGTACCCGTGGAATAGGAACTCCCGGGGAAAGACAGAGGGGCGGCATGCTCAACGAGATTCTGCGATGCCCTGAAAGCCCTGGGACTCTCTTTGCCCTAAAGCGCAACGTCCCCAAAAGGCTGGTTGATGGATCCATGCTTTGCCAAACTACAGAGTACAGAGCAGATGGTCTCTATGGCAGTCTCAGTCCCTTCCCAAACCGAAGCCTGTCTATTTTTAATACCAAAGTCTGAGATGATTGATGGGGAGGAGAAGAGCGAGAGGTTTGTGTGTTTGTGTTTGTGTGTGTCACATGTACACTCGCACACCATCGCAGCAGAGCAATTTTTGTCTCGGAACAGAGTGCCACCTGCCATCTGAAACCCCAACGAGGACAAACCTTGCAACTAGCTTAGCGCTGAATATATTCGCAGAGGGGAAATGAAGGCTCATTTTGAAAAGAGTTGAACGGGGCAGGTTCTCGAGGCGGTGAGAATGGCGGCGGCAAGTGATGGCAAACAGACTTCAACAAAGAGCTTTGTGCTGTTATAGATTTGGGGGCCCCCCTAAACCCTAGAAATTAATAAATTGCATAGGATTTGGATAATTTGGGATGTGAAGGGAGAAATTTTGCTTCAGAGAAATTTTGCTTGGCCCTAGGCAAAACCACCTGGCCAAACCAGGGCCATTTAAGAAACAATATGGGGCCGTCGAGGGCCACAGGCAATGCAAGAGAATTTCTTCCCCCTTGCTGAAAGGTGTGGACAGAGACTGGGGGTTGTGGGAATGTGGGTAGCAGGAGAGGATATATTGATTAAATATTGTCCTTCCTCACTCACGCTAGTGAGCTGGTAGCAGAGTACATTCCCCAGTATATTGCAGGAAGCTAGTTGACAGATTCGTTTGAATCTCTTGAGTTAAGCAAGTCAGTCTGGCTTGTCCACATTGGATTGTTCCTGGTAAATTCCCCTTTAATCCCTTTAAAAAAGAATAAAGACACAACACTCTTCTCTTAGAAGAAACAAGAAGTTTACTTACATTCAGTTCACAGTTTGATCCTGAAGGCAGGCTCTAGCTTGTAGTTACAGAAGAGAGAGTGGGTTTATCCCATGTGGGGATTGAGCCCATGTGCTGCTGGCTGAGAGCCAGCAGACAGCAAAAGACATCAAGATGGAATAAACTGAAGAAGAAGGGGGAAGATGGCTGCGTGACCGGCCCTTTGATGGGGGTCTGCTAGGGTCACGCCCCTCTACCTGGTCACACACAGAGGGAAGATGCTCCAGACCAGGTGAGACAGGAAGTCCTCCTGGCTGGAGGAACCTCCCCCTCTGGGTCAATCCACGAGTTGGAGTCTTGAATTGCTGGAGCAACAAAAATCCTTTCTACTTGCATTTATATCTTTATCTATATCTGCAAAGCTTGTGAGCTGTATGTATATAGCAATGCCTTGACCTTGACTGAAGCCTTATCTTCTGCAGCAGTTTTGAACCTTCAGTTGCTTCTGTGTAGTGACTGGAACTGTGGGTAACGTCTGTTTTGTGGGTATCTCAGCACCATAAATTAACTCTGTGCCGCATAAAGAAGTCTTCTCTTTTATCTGTCTTGAATCAACACTCCGCTCCGTCAGAAGTCCCTAAGTTCCAGTGTTCTGCGAGAGGGAGAGAAAACTTCTCTCTATCCTCTTTATCCATCATCATTTTTTAATGTCATGTCTGCTGTTCTCACCTGGGGGAATTAAAAATGAAAGGCACACTGTCAACAGGACCAACAACACTCTGAAAGTCTGAACATGATTGCTTTCGATTCTGAGTTTTGAGGCTGTTAATAAAGAATGAATTTTTAAAAAAACAACATGACTTTGCTGAATTGGTGGCTTCCAGCAAGGATTTGTGAGTCGTCCTTGTTTTGATGGCACCTAGTTCCTCTGCGGTCAGTTTGCCCTGCCTCAGAGAGAGAGAGAGAGAGAGAAGGCATTTGAGCACCTTTGGGAGAGAAAGAGAGAGTGGGTGAGTAACTCAGGTGACAGGCTGGCGGGGGGGGGGGGGCAAAAAATTGTACACATCACTTGGGAAGACAGGCGAACTAATGCCAGTTTACTGGAAGAAGCAAAGATCACCAGTGTCAAAGCGATGCTTCTTCAACATCAACTTCATTGGACTGGTCATGTTGTGAGGATGCCTGATGATCGTCTTCCAAAGCAACTCCTCTATTCTGAACGTAAGAATGGAAAGAGTAATGCTGGTGGTCAACAAAATAGGTTCAAAGACTCTCTCAAGGCAAATCTTTAAAAATGTGGTATAAAGACCAAAAATTGGGAAACTCTGGCCTGCGAGCGCTGCAGTTGGAGAACAGCCTTTACCAAAGGTGTCATGGGCTTTGAAGACACTCGAACTCAGGACGCAAGGGAGAAACGTGCCAAGAGGAAGGCACACTTGGCAAACCCTCACCGGGATCAACTCCTGCCTGGAAATCAATGTCCCCACTGTGGAAGGACATGGGGATCCAGAACTCGCCTCCACAGTCACTTACGGACTCCTTGTTAAGACCATGTTTATGGAAGAGCTGTCTGGAAAGCCAGGGGTCAGACCCAGAGGCATCTCCCCAGCCCCAGACATCTAGGGATCCTCATCCAGCTATCTTCATCCTAGCTATCAGTAATCCAGAGCCTCGGGTGCCATTGAATTCTTCCATCAGCGTCTAGTGATTAAGCCCAGGCTTTCTCAAAGCTGGACCCCGACGTTTCCGCATCTCCCCTTGCGAGATCCTCGCTGACCTGCCTGCGAACTCTCCGCCAGACAGAAAAAACCCATTTCCTCCTTCTCTTCTGCTTCTTGAATCCCCAGGCCACAAATCAGGGGGAATGGCTGGGCTGCCAGGCAGTGAACCTCTGCTCTTTTGTTCCTTGAGTCCAGCACTGCTGCAGGATTCGGGAACCGTAGAGGTGCAGAGTGGGAAGGGGTCCCCCAAGAGTCATCTAGTCTGACCCACCGCAATGAAGGGACGACAGCGAAAGAATCATAATCACCAAGCTGCTCCTCTGAGCCCCAGCCAGCCTTATTGGAAGCTGTTCTCCGATGAGGGCTTCAGGTGTGCACCATCCTTTCTCTATTTTTTATAACGATTTATTGATTTTCAATAGATAACAGAAAATAAAAACAAAAACAATACCAAAACAAAACAAATTGACTTCCCTCTAGCCCCTTCCTTGGTTCCCTTATTTATCAATATACCGCATGTCCATTGTTCAGCTTGACACCTATTTAAATTACTTCTTATCCGTTCATCGCAAAATTGCAAGTGATTTTTAAAACCCTGCTAATGTCTTAACCTGTGTACACTGTTTCTGTATATATGCAATAAACGTCTCTTCGTTGTCGTCTCTTCCTCTTAGTTGTCAATTTTGCCATTTCAGCATATTCCATTAATTTAACTTGCTCATCTTCTTTAGTTGGGACTCCTTCTTCTTCCCACAGATGTGCACCATCCTCGAATGGCTTGGCAGGAGACTTGCCCTCATTGAGGCTGCTTTGGGGTCCCAGCAGATGGCTTGGGAAGCGGGTGGCGGGTGCAGCCGCCCGTCTCTCAGAATCTCCCCCCCCCCCGAGTTGTGGGAGAGTTTCTACCTCTTTGCGCCTGGCAGTTTTCCATCTAGAAAAAGGTTTGGGGCCTGGCGGGAGGGGCAGCGGCAAATAGAGGCTGTAAGGCTGTTAGGGAGAGACCGGGAGCTTCTGTATAATTGAAGGCTGTCCCCCCCCCCTTTTCCGCGGAAGTCGAAGCCTCGTATCCAGGGGGCTCAGGTGCAGAATTTAATTCCGAAGCCCTTCATCACCGAGAAGCCTGGAAGGCGTCGGAGGGGAATGAGAACGCTCTTCGAGAACTGGCCTTGGAGCAAAATCGATAAATATATACATATTCCTTTCTCTTTTCCCCTCCCTCTGCCTTCAAAGCGACTTTCCCCTATATTGTCAACCCATGACTCACTCGCTAGTAATTCCACTGTGGGTTTTTAGTTTCTTTCGAAGTGGGTGCGTGTGTTTTTCAAAAAGATATACGCAGACCAAGCTTTACGATGATTCAGCTCTAGATATAGCTTAGCGGGGGAACTCTTGCTGGGTCAAGACCATGGGCAGGCAAACTAAGGCTCGGGGGCCGGGTATTAGGCCCAGATATTCCTAAAAATGCGAGAGAAATATTATTGTATGCTACGGTAGCGGCAAGAATTCTAATCACTATGAATTGGAAAGGAGAGAAAACACTGACAAAGCTGGAGTGGCAAACTAAACGGTTGGAGTACCCCGAGTTGGCTAAATTAACACAAAAATTGAGGGGTCGCTCTGATCAGACATTTATTAGGAAATGGGATATGTATATAAAAAAAATCTAATGGATTATTGTAATAACATGACACCTGTGGCAGCCTTTGAATGACTTCTGCCGTATGATGGATCAGTATGAGAAATATAATATTGATGAAAGTTAACAAAAGGAAACAGAAAGAAACAGTGCGCTAGATAGATTAAGTGGTAGACGCATGGTGGGGTGACGGGAAGTCGTTAGGAATCCAAGAGGAACATATTGTAATGTAATAAGTTTTATTTTTTTATTTTATTTCCTTTATAGATAATACTTCTATATGCTTCTTCATTTTAATTTCAATAAAACGTTTAAAATCGAAAAGAAAAGAAAGGGAGCAGCACATTTCCAAACCGGGTCTTTCCCCTGGGAGGTTTTGGCCCGCAAAGCGTGGGCCGCGGGGGTCTCTCTGTTCCTCAGAGTTTTCCGCTAGCTCCCTCTGAATCAGTGCCTGGTCACTAAATGCCGGCATGGGTGAGGAGAGCACCATTTGAGTCATGCCAGGCGCTCCTCCGGGTGATTCATGACAAACTCATGTGCTGCCAGCCCAGCCGAGTCGTGCCTGAGTGGCACCCCAGGGCCCTGCGAGGCAGCTGCTTCCACAGCCCGAGGGGCTTCGTTGCTGAACCCCCCGGCCGCCATAAAGAGATCCACCCAGTGTGTCCCAGCACGAAAATCTTATTCTTACCCTTTCCCCAACCTCCGACGTCGAATGCACAACAACCCGGTGCTTTGTTACAGCTGTCTCTGTTTTGGGAGACAATGGAGCGTGCTCCCGCGAGTGAAGTCCAACTGCTGCAATAGGCAGCGCTGAGGTGACCAGCCTGGGCTGTGTGCAGGGAAGTCCTGGGCTGTCAGATGGGGAAAGAAACCCCCTCTTGGTCTCGCTGACGGGGTCCGAAGGAAAGCAGAGCAAGACGCTGGGCAGCAGCTTGGCTGCAGGAGTTGCCGGAAGGAGGCAGACAAGGGACTCCATTCTGGATTGGCGTCGGGTTCACTCCTGAGCCTTTTCTTCTCCCAAAATATCCCGCAAGGCAGCAGAGGTTTAGGGTCAGTTTCCTTTCTCCCCTATGGCCTCCCTTCCCAGCTGGATCTCTGCCTCTTGGCCTCCACGAGAGCCAGTGTGGTGTAGTGGTTAAGAGCGGTAGACTCGTAATCTGGTGAACCGGGTTCGCGTCTCCGCTCCTCCACATGCAGCTGCTGGGTGACCTTGGGCCAGTCACACTTCTTTGAAGTCTCTCAGCCCCACTCACCTCACAGAGTGTTTGTTGTGGGGGAGGAAGGGAAAGGAGAATGTTAGCCGCTTTGAGACTCCTTTGGGTAGTGATAAAGTGGGATATCAAATCCAAACTCCTCCTCCTCCTCCTCCTCCTCCTCCTCCTCCTTCCTCTCCTGCTTCAGCTCCTGCCTCCGATTCAGGACTGCTCTCTGCCACCGACTCGCCCCGCTCACAAAGCCCTGTTCCCTCTTCTTCCCAGTCTTCTCCTGCTTCTCCCTCATCATTGCCCCATCCCCATCCCCTAAGCTCTGAACCTTCTTCCCCTGGGGGTTCCCTAGCTGGTTCCCCCCACCATCCCTCTGCCTCCAACCAGCCCAGACAATGCTAAGCTAGGTGGCCCCAATGGTCTGACTCAGTCTAAGGAGTCTTCCTAGGAATGCAACCTGGTCACGCAGTCACATCAAGGCTCTGCAAGTGTGCAGAAGAGATACTTGCCCTGTCGATTTTTTTCTTGATGGGTCGATGCAAAGCCTCCACCTCCCAGGGCAGTCTACCTTTCTAAGCGCCAGAAACTTTGGTCCTGTGGAGAAGCAGGAAGCGAGAGCTGGTGTTGCGTGTCTGTGTGGATAGGTGAGGGAGGAGGACCGCTTGGCTTTTAATCCTCCCTGCTTGGGAACAAACCGGTGGCAATACTTTCTTTTTATTTTTAAAGAAGAATCGGTGGGCCCTGTAATTGGTGGCCATTAGGGGTGGCTGCTGACAGGCAAAGGGAGAGGATGATCTCAGGAATGGCCGTGACAGAGGCTGGAAAGGATAATGGCGCAGGACTGCTTTTAGGGGCGTGAGACGTTTGTGCGTGAGTCACCCTTCATGACCTGTTTGCCTCTGCTCTGCAAGTGCCGCCATTAAAACATCTTCCTTGCGCCGAGCTGAATCCTGAGCAATGCACTTTGGAGTCTGAGTGACTGTCATGCAGGCAGGAGCAGCATTTGGAGACCTCCTGGATCCCCCCCCCAATCCCAGAGCTACACTGCCTCAGGCTGCCCCCACTTTCTGCTCTGTAGGCAGCAGCCTCCTTCCAAATGTACCGGGCATTTTGCTGCAACAGGGGCAGCCCTCCCAGTGAGCGAGGTCCAAGGCATCTTGCCCTTCCCCCCCAAAGCCTTCCCATTGCATTGCAAGCGGGTTGGACTAGATGAGCCTCGGGGTCCCCTCCAGCCCTCCAGTTCCAGGGTCCTTGAAGTCCTTGGCAGCCGCAAATCCATCCTGGGTCCCTTCAGAACTGGCATCCCTGTGTTATAACAGAAAACACTGCTCCTTCTTTTTGGTACCCAAAAGCCTGTCTTAGAGTCCTTATGTGGGTTCTCTATCAGTAGGAGAAAATAACAGAGGCCAAGCAGAGAATATTAGAAGCAAAGCAGCTTGTAAGCCTGATCTTTATTAACTGTTGCAACAGGGTCCTCACTCCCCACACAAGGAGGGAGGAGGAACCCAAAACAAAGGTGTGCAAGCTCTTATATAGACTTTTGAAACTGCCCACCCTGTAGCTCAAGACCACCCTCCTCCAAAACATCATCCATACATCATAGAAAGAGGTCATCCCCAGCAAAAAACTGGAGTGTGTTGCTTCTCTCCTGTATGCCAGGATACCTGAGAATGCCTTATCTGATTGCCTTTTCTGGGTAGCCACCCAGAGTGGCTGGGGAAACCCAGCCAGATGGGCGGGGTACAAATAATAATAATAATAATAATAATAATAATAATAATAATAATAATAATATATTATTTCCTTGGAGATGGTAAATACTTAGTTCCTGAATCTCTTACGCATATTGAGAGTGTGCTCAGCTGAACAGATACTTGCCAGACTGTATTTGAAAAGGGAGGCATAAGCCCCTACAGTCCAAAGGCAATTGGAAAGCTTTTCCCATTTCCTTCCTCCTTGCAGAGAAATATTTGAGGTCAATTTGGGAGAGTCCACATGGCTTCAGGATTGCTCTCCTGTACTATTTCAGACACGTGGTTGATATACTTATGTATGTGTTTGCCTTGTACATTTATGAACATTTATTTTATATATATAAGACCTTAGAATTCCTAAAACACCTGCTTCTCAGAAACCCCTCAAGCCCACAATCTTGTTTTTGTTGTTTGGTTCTTAACTTGCAAACGCTGGCGAGGGAGAGAGAGGAAGGCTCCCAGTTTGTGAGCTGGAAAGGAGCAAAATTACCTTTAAAAGCCCAGGTCCCCGCCGAGCATGGAAATGGAGCGAGCAGCAGTCTGGTCGAAGGCTGCTGTTGTGCTTTATTAGCCCAGACCTGTTTATTGCCCTGTAATAATGATGGTGCAGGAGATATGGATCTGGCTGCTTGCCTTCCGATCGAATTTTAGCAGAGGGGAAAGTCAGGCTTAGGAAATGGCCTTTCCTGGAGAAGGAGGCTGCCCCCCCCCCGCCTCTTCCTCCAGCTTCAGGAGTTTTCGATTTAGAGTCTCCTGGGGTACCAATCAGTTCTGCATTATTTGTCCCAGGGGGGAATTCAAAGGTCAACTGCTCTTTCAGCCCCCTGAGCCTGCAAGGACCAGAATGGGCAGCCTGCAAAAATGCGGGCTGCCAATTTTGATGGTGGAACACAGTTGGTTGGAGCGTGGCGCCGACAACGCCAAGGTTGCAGGTTTGACCCCCCCATAAGGGACAGCCTGCATTGCAGGGGGTTGGGCTGGATGACCCCTGGGGGTCCCTTACAACTCTACAATTCAGTGGTCCCTTGGTTCTCAAACGGCTTGGTACTCAAACAACTTGGAACCCAAACTCGGAAGTAAGCTTTCCAGTTTGTGAACTTTTCTCGGAAGCCGAACGTGCTCCGTTTTGAGTGTTACGCTGAGGTCTGTCCGTTTTTGCTATTTATTTTGCGTTTTTGTTTTTGCGGCTCTTTTTGGGGTTTTTTGTGACCGTGTGGAACCCAGTTCAGCTACTGATTGATTGTGTGACTGCAGTACATTGTTTATCGATTTCCTTTTGTGGATCAATGGTCTCGTTAGATAGTAAAATTCATGTTCAATTGCTGTTTTAGGGGTTGTTTTTGAAAGTCTGG